>NW_028318496.1:135000-190000 GCF_062004578.1 Staurois parvus | reverse complement strand
TGTGATACTTTTTTTATTTGCACCAACATACAATTTTGAGGACAAGCTTTCGGGGTATGTCTCCTTCTTCAAGGTCCAAGCAGTACTAAGAAGGGGACATACCCCGAAAGCTTGTCCTCAAAACTGTATGTTGGTGCAAATAAAAAAAGTATCACAGACAGTACTCAATTGTTTCTGTTGCAAATGCACTAATATGGCTACAATCACCTCAAACTATATAAACTGAGAAATGTTTGAAGATTTTGCTTTCCTTTGAATGACTTCATGAATATTTGGTTGTAGTCGCACTGTTTCTGAGAACTGCTGTACATCTGTGTTGCATGGAGTCCCCCAACTTCTGGCCCCTGTGATCAGGTATTCCAGCCCAGGATGATTGGACCACATTCCACAGTTCTTCTCTATTTCTTGGTTTTGCCTCA
The DNA here is from genome assembly GCF_062004578.1 of Staurois parvus. Classification (NCBI taxonomy): domain Eukaryota; kingdom Metazoa; phylum Chordata; class Amphibia; order Anura; family Ranidae; genus Staurois; species Staurois parvus. The sequence goes on along the minus strand of NW_028318496.1, from coordinate 189,581 downwards.
GAAACTGCATTTTTGATGTCACCCCACAAGTTTTCTATTGGATGAAGATCCGGGGATTGGGCTGGCCACTCTATAACGTCCATCTTGTTGGTCTGGAACCAAGATGTTGTACGTTTACTGGTGTGTTTGGGGTCGTTGTCTTGTTGGAACACCCATTTCAAGGGCATTTCCTCTTCAGCATAAGGCAGCATGACCTCTTCAAGTATTCTGATGTATTCAAACTGATCCATGATCCCTGGTATGTGATAAATAGGCCCAACACCGTAGTATGAGAAACATCCCCATATCATGATGCTTGCACCACCATGCTTCACTGTCTTCACAGTGTACTGTGGCTTGAATTCAGTGTTTGGGGGTCGTCTGACAATCTGTCTCCGCCCACTAGACCCAAAAAGAACAATCTTACTTTCCTCAGTCCACAAAATGTTGCGCCATTTCTCTTTAGGCCGGTCAATGTGCTCTTTGGCAGATTGTAACCTCTTCAGCACATGTCTTTTTTCCAACAGTGGGACTTTGCGGGGACTTCTTGCAGATAGCTTGGCTTCACATCGGCGTCTTCTAATTGTAACAGTCCTCACAGGGAACGTCACACCTTCTTTCATCTTCCTGGAGCTGATTGTTGGCTGAGTCCGCCCCATTTTGGCTATTCTTCTATCCATTCGAATGGTAGTTTTTCGCTTTCTTCCACGTCTTTCAGGTTTTGGTTGCCATTTTAAAGCATTTGCGATCATTTTAGCTGAGCAGCCGATCATTTTCTGCACTTCTTTATATGTTTTCCCCTCTCCAATCAACTTTTTAATCAAGGTACGCTGTTCTTCTGAACAATGTCTGGAACGACCCATTTTCCTCAGAATTTCAGAGAGAAATGCACTGTAACCAGCATGTACAACATTTGCTGCCTTCCTTCCTTAAATAAGGGCAATAATTTCCACCTGTTTTTCAAAGAATGAATGACCTCACTAATAGAACTCCACACGGCTATTATTTTGAACACGCCCCTTTCAATGAGTGATTCAATGACACAGAATCAGCAGCATGCATGTCATGACTGTTGGGTCTGTTGGATTTCTATTACTCTACTACACCTGCTAGTAAATTATTTGCCATGTAGAAATATCATTTCTACCAAAAACAGTAATTGATCCGGTTAGTGATGTCTGACTGCTATTATTTTGAACACGACTGTACATAAGTATTCCCAGCCTTTGCTCAATATTTTGTTGAAGCCCCTTTAGCACCAATTCCAGCCTCAAGTTGTTTTGAGTATGATGCTACAAGCTTGGCACACCTATTTTTGGGCAATTTCTCCCGTTCTTCTTTGCAGTCCCTCTCAAGCTCCATCAGGATGGATGTGGAGCGTCGGTGCACAGCCATTTTCAGATCTCTCCAGAGATGTTCAATCGAGTTCAAGTCTGGGCTCTGGCTGGGCCACTCCAGGGCATTTGCAGAGTTGTCCCGTAGCCCCTCCTCTGTTATGTGGTCTGTGTGCTGAGGGTCATTGTCCTGTTGAAAGATGAACCGTCACCCCAGTCTAAGGTCCAGAGCGCTCTGGAACAGATTTTCATCAAGGATGACTCTGTACATTGCTGCATTCATCTTTCCTTAGATCCTGACTAGTCTCCCAGTTCCTGCTGCTGAAAAACATCCCCACAGCATAATGCTGCCACCACCAGGATTCACTGTAGGGATGGTATTGGCCAGGTGGTGAGCGGTGCCTGGTTTCCTCCAGACATGACACTTGGCATTCAGGCCAAACAGTTCCTGCTGCTGGAAAACATCCCCCCAGCATGATGCTGCCACCACCATGCTTCACTGTAGGGATGGTATTGGCCAGGTGGTGAGCGGTGCCTGGTTTCCTCCAGACATGACACTTGGCATTCAGGCCAAACAGTTCCTGCTGCTGGAAAACATCCCCCCAGCATGATGCTGCCACCACCATGCTTCACTGTAGGGATGGCATTGACCAGGTGGTGAGTGGTGCCTGGTTTCCTCCAGACATGATGCTTGGCATTCAGGCCAAAGAGTTCAATCTTTATTTCATCAGACCAGAGAGTTTTGTTTCTTATGGTCTGAGAGTCCCTCAGGTGCCTTTTGGCAAACTCCAGGTGGGCTGCCATTTGTCTTTTACTGAGGAGTGGCTTCCGTCTGGCCACTCTACCATACAGGCCTGATTGGTGGAGTGCTGCAGAGATGGTTGTTCTTCTGGAAGGTTCTCCTCCCGCCACAGAGAAATGCTGGAGCTCTTTCAGAGTGACCATCGGGTGCTTGGTTACCTCCCTGGCTAAGGCCCTTCTCCCTCGATAGCTCATTTTGGCCGGGCGGCCCACTTTAGGAAGATTTCTGGTGGTTCCAAAGTTCTTCCATTTACAAATGATGGAGGCCACTGTGCTCATTGGGACCTTCAATGCTACAGATGTTTTTTTTTGTACCCTTCCCCAGATCTGTGTTTTGATACAATCCTGTCTCAGAGGTCTACGGACAATTCCTTGGACTTCATGGCTTGGTTTGTGCTCTGACATGCACTGTTACCTGTGGGACCTTATATAGAAAGGTTTATGCCTTTCTTAATCATGTCCAATCAACTGAATTTCCCACACATAGACTCCAATCCACTGAATGTCCTACAGTTGGACTCCAATCCACTGAATGTCCCACAAGTGGACTCCAATCAAGTTGTGGAAACATCTCAAGGATGATCAGTGGGAACAGGACGCACCAGAGCTCAATTTTGAGTGCCATGGCAAAGGCTGGGAATACTTATGTACATGTTTTTTTTGTTTGTTTTTTATATTTAATAAATTGCAAAGATTTCAAAACGAACTTCTTTCATGTTGTCATTATGGGGTATTGTTTGTAGAATGTTGAGGGAAAAAATGAATTTAATCCATTTTGGAATAAGGCTGTAACAGAACTAAATGTGGCAAAAGTTAAGAGCTGGGAATACTTTCTGGATGCGCTGTATTTGCACTACTATTTTTGAGGTATAATGTTTTTCTGAACATTTTTGGTCATAGAGTTTGTTTACATATTATTGATGGTAACAATCAAGCGCTGTCCGTAGTAAATAGGTAACCTAGAATTCCACTAAAAGAATTACAGGTTACAAAAAAAAAATGACAGCTGTCTTGGTGTAAACACAAACCCAAATAGGGATCAGAGGGTAAATGAACAAATTAACGGTCAAAGTAAATGACATACGTATAATGTAAATTCAAGAATAATAATGCCAGGAACATTTGCAAAAAACTGATTTCATGCGATTCTCTGCATCTCCACCTGTTTAGAGAAAAAAAAAAAGATATATGAAATGAGGGAGAAAAAATATTAAAGGAAAACTTCACTTTGTTTGAAAAAATATAACATAGCACAGTTAGTCTATAGCCAGGCAAACGAACATTTCCAGAAAGTGGCTCAGGTTTACTTTACAATAATGACATTTACATATTAAATGACCAACTCTCACCTGCACTTTACAGATCTTCTCCAACAGCAGAAAAGGTTCTTTTATTTTGTCATCATTCTGCTGAATCTTGGTAGCAAATTCTCTTTCGGTTTCCTGCATTGCTGAAAAATGATGAAGAAAAGTCATCTTGAATGTTTTCACTCTCCATCGTTTTTCAACACCAAATCAATAAACTCCCTAATGTTCACCTTTTGTAGTAGATTCTTCGGTTTCATTATGCGTCGCCCTCTTTGGTACGGTGATTACAGCCCAAGCCTTTCCTATTTTGCCATCTCTCACTTAACCACTTCTTGACCGCACTATAGCCGAACGATGGCTACAGCTTCAGTCGCCTAGTTCTGGGAGGGCATCAGAAGATGTCCTCCCAGAACACGTCTCCAGCGGTGTGCACCTGGCGCTCTCTGTGATCGCTATGTCCTTTGGGCACAGCTGATTTTATGACATGGTAAAGGGCCAATCGCAGCGGCCTTTTACCACATGATCAGCTGTGTCCAATCAGAGCTGGTCACCATGCCAATAACTGGCAACTGTGAAAGGAGACATCGATATCAATCAGTGCTCTGATTATCAGTCAGCCCCAAAAGTGCTCATCAGTGCTGTAAATCTGTCCCCATCAGTGCCACCTATAAGTTCCGCCAGTCTGCCCTTAAGTGTTTCCTTTCTTTCCCCATCATTGCTGTTTATCAGTGCAGCCTCATCATTGCCCATTAGTGGTGCCTATCAGTGCTGCCTCATCAATGCACATCAGTGGTGCCTATCAGTGCCGCCTCATCAATGCACATCAGTGAAGGAGATAAATTATCTGTTTACTAAATTTCATAATCGAAACAAAGGAAAAACTTGTTTTTTCTAAATTTTCATACTTTTTTTTTTTTAGCAAAAAACTGAAAACCCAGAGGTGATTAAATGCCACTAAAAGAAAGCACTATTTGTGTGGTCTCTGTACAGCGTTGCATGACTGCGCAATTGTCATTCAAAGTGCGACAGCACTGAAAATTGGCCTGGGCAGGAAGGTGGTGAAAGTGCCCAGGTAGGCAAGTAGTTAAAGTGGTTACATATGCCCAGTGAAATGACTGGCTTCAGGTGATACACAGAGATTAAACAAATCATCCTACATACGCTGTACCTATTTATCTGTAACACTCTCTTCTCTACATCAGTTGAAAGACCAAAATTTACAGAACATTTTGGATCTTCAGAAGGCAGGAGGTGGGGATATGATATCATGCACTGCACAGCACAGAGCTGAGTGTAATCGGGGACATGAGTGGAGGGAAAGGAAATACCACCCGCCCATCCCCCCTGCTACACAGTCTCATAGGGAAATGTGCACAACTGAGGCTGTCAATCACCTGCTGTGTGCTTGGGGGGCCGGGCCACCTTCTAGGATTGTCTGGTGTCAGCATAGAAGAGGAGGATTTGGGCTGCTTTATGCAAACCCATTACAAAGCAGGTAAGTATAACATGTTTGTAAAGCTACATTTTATTAATCATTACAAACACTTAAAGTGGATCATCACCCAAAAAGGGAAGTTCTGCTTTTCCATCTCATCCCCCCCCCCCACTACCTTTGGACCCTTTTTTGTGGGGGGAGCGGGTACCTGGTTTTCTGGATCCACCGGAAGTTCTCCTTGTAATGATTATGTGCAATAGAGAAATGGATGCTGTATGTGACAGCCATCTTGTTAAGGTCTCAGCCATTTTAGTTTCACGAGCAGTGTTCCTATTCTTCACCTCTACCCCTTTGCAAACTATGGAATTTGTAGCTGTAACTTGTAATGAACTTCAAAAGAGCTTCTTATCTTAATTAAAACACAAATAGATGCCAGCTCCAGAGCTGTAAACCACTAATTAGTCTTGGCAGAATGTCAGTTTTTCAGGAACCATGAAAACCACTTTCCTCTATCATCTAACTCTGTCCAGCCGTCACACATGACCTGTTAGGCCATTGGAGCTCTAGGAATGCAGAGCGTGCCATAAAACGTCTATTACACATGTAAACATTCCACATGGGGTTCAACCGGAACTGGGCACATTAATATTAGGTATATATTTGAATGGGGAATATCATACCGAACAACTCAAGGTCATACATGACTGTGTTAGCACATAGGAAAGGGGAGAAAGCAGTCTCTTCTCTCCTGGGTGAGAAAGGTACGCTGTGTTTAGTATCCCTGGGTTTGAAATATAATTCTGAATATCTGCCAGTTGTTAGAATACTACCTGTACATACTGGAAGTTATTAATATTAGTATGAAACTGTAGTTGGGACCTGGTCACAAATTTGGTGACCTCCTAGCACCCATTCCTCTAAACCAGATGACTGGTCAGTTGTTCTCAGGTGACATACCTTTGATATCATAGAAAAGGACTGACATGCCTGGTGAGGGGAGCTCTTGTTTAACATCAATCAAGAAACATCTTAACGGACTTGAGAGCCAAGGGAACATTCTTGCTTGGACAATTGGACTCTGCTAAACCAGGACTTTGCAAGTATTCTGCCTTCTTAACGCCTTTCTTTTTATTTCTCTGTTGCTTTATTGTTCTCTTTATATCTTTGTTGCATCTTTTTCTGTAAATATTCTAATTGCACCATTTTGACCTTTTTAGTAATAAATCCTATTTTGAAAAGTGTTGAACTGTCTCTAAAGCTTTTAATGCAAACTAAAGAATCCCGGTCTCTGAAGAGTGCTCCTGTATGTAATAATCCTCTGCATATCCCAGTCTGCGAAGACAATGTGTGTTACAGATGCTTATACTAATATCATTGTGTTACTGCTAAGATTTGTGAATTTCCTCCTTCTCTGTAAAAAGGAGGTGGTGGCAGTGTGAAGGGTTAATTGCGTAATTAACCTAACCCAGTAACAATCTCTCTCAGGCTGCTGACACCTAGATTGTGGTCCCGCGAGCTGGAAAATCTTTGTGCGGGGCACAGCTGAGAGTTGCAATGTTATGCAAGTGACAGCATGGTGCGAGATCGGCTGGTCCTTCGGTCACGAATTGGTGAGAAGGGCGGGGATTGGGCGCCGCGTTCCGTCACAGCAACACAAAAACAGATCCCCGCCAATGACAATAGATCTCCCATTAGCCAGCTATCCTCCTGTACTCCCCACACCCCTTGCCATTACATACATTCATGCATGCGTTCCTCCGCATTCCTGCTGAAAAAAGCCGTATATGAATATGTCTGTTTGTATGTATGTATGTACTGTGTATAATTTGTTTTCTTTTCCCTGCTTACCTGATGCAATGTTCTTCACAGAAAAGATACTCATGCATCCAGTGTAGTCCTGCTGAGATCCTATTGTCTGCATCTGATGCCATCTTCTCCTGAGGAGTAATAGGGAGGCTCTTCTGGGTTCAGTCACCTCCCAATGTCGTGCCACTGGGCCCATCTCTTCCTGCTTTGGTGAATGGAATTGAGTGTAGTTCTAGCGGTATTTACAGGTGACGTGATCCCTAGAGGCACTGGGGGCACCTAGGCAAATTACAGAAGGTGGGGGGTAGGTCGAGACCTTTTTTTTAGGAAAACTTTAGTAACAAAAACAAAGAGACCGATACCTGTGTAGTGCAGGAGGAGGCACGATAGAGGAGGAAAGTATTCTGAAAGGTTGAGGATCCTCTTTAAACCAAATAAAGTTGACTCTTAAATAAGATCATTCTAAATGTATCTTTATTGTCAAATTTTGGTATTACATTTGGAGAAGAAAGATTTACATCATGTTTTCCATCATGTTTCCAAGAAATTCACACAAGTTAAACATTTTGTTTTAATTTTGAGGCAATAAAAACACGAATCATAGCATGAAAAACAAACACATAAAAAACAAAGAGCAATGTACTATTACAGAGATCATAAGAAGGTGAACGCTTCAAGAAGTGCCAGAAAAATGTAAAATTGATGGTGTTTTGGAGTATGGTGGAGAGAAGTAAGGCCAAGAATGATTTTATCTGTCATTGGAAATGACTGGGCAATATTTATTTGATCTCACAGAGGCTCTTAGAGTTGTAAGTCCCCTGGGGTCATTCACAGCCGTTCATAGTTTGTCAAAATATATGGAAAGTTCATACATTTCTATCCCAATTCTACAGTGAGAGATTTTTTTGGATGGGCTTAAATCGGAACCACTTTCCTCTCAATACAAGTCAATGGAATTGCAAGAGCAGCTTAGGTAGTGAAGGTCAAGAAGGAGGCCAGAAGAACTTGTGAAGGAACTGAGGAGCATCTTATACTGATCTCAAATTCAAGCCAAATGCATCTCAAATCCCAATCTCCACAAACCCAGGACTCGTATATCTGGGCTTTTGTTTGCATTCAAAGTACTTTTTTACTTTATTCCCAAAGCAAATTACAAAGCCAACTTCAAGGAATTTGTTGCAGCACACAAGCAGTTGGATGCACTTCCAAACCAATTGATTTAACAGCTTGGGCAACTGAAATGCAAATCAGAACAATTCAATTGTGCACCAAAGCATCTCAGAACTTAAAAGAGACCCTGTCACCACTCCAAACCAACCAGGATAACCATAGCAAGTAAATGCGCTCACATAACCATCATTTAGGCCGCCTTTTATTATTTGGGTGAAATATTTTTTTTAATTCCTGGTAATGATGAAAGCTCTGTGTACAAAGAGATGTAACTGCTTCCCTTTCCAAGCTTGGCATCAATCAAATATGCACAGCCAAGCTGGCTGTGCACTTCTGACACCTTTCCAGATACAGATTCTCCACAGTTCAAATAGCTTATGGGCCTTGATGAAGGGAGGTCCTATAGAACCCCCAAAACACACTGGCTGTTCTGAGCAAAAACTTTTTTTTTCTGGGTTTTAAACATAGTGTGTTTCCTTTCTAATTATATTCTCTCAAAATAATGCCACAAGGGCACAACAAAAACATTTTATACCCAAATTGGACATATAACCCTCAAAAAGGATCCACCACTCTTTTCACTCTTTTCTTTTTAACTATCAAGTCAACACCTTGGCAGCATCTGAGAAAGTCTTGCATGATCCACAAAGATTGTCAGTTCTATTTGGACTGTAATCATTTCTGCTAACATTTGCTTACATCGCAGATGTACTCTCTTGGAGTGCAAGATCTGCCTGCTTTCTAGCAATAGAGGACACCAGGTAGCAATAGATGCCTGCCTCCTAGCAACAGAGGATGCTAGGTCCCTAGCAATGGGGGATGTTAGGTTACAATAGCCGCATGCGTCCTAACCACAGAAGACACTAGGCACATTAGGTTCCTGCGTCCTAGCAATGGAGGGTGCTAGGTCACACTAGCCACCTGCGTGTTGGCAATCAAGGGCACTATATGTCCATAGCCACCTGCTTCCTAGCAATGAAGGCGGCTAAGCGTCAATTGTCACCTACATCCTTACAAGGATGGAAGATATGTAGCAACAGCCGCCAGTGTACTAGCAACTAATGGGCTGCAATGTCACTTTACACTTGTAGGTATATGAAGGTTGCTTAAATGTTACATGCATACAAAGCACAGGCTCTTGCTACCAGCTTTTGCCACTGCGTACTAGTAGCCGTATTTTTACATGGCCATGTGCATGTACCTTTCTGGTACATTTTACTTGCTATGTTATGTGGCTTGGTATAGGATGGTGACAAGGTCTCCTTAACTCCTGGGGCCCTCCTACACAAGACCTTAGTGAAATCACAGGAACATGGGAAGAGAATGAAAGTCTAGAATACGTGTCAAAAGTATGCAAAGAAAAGCAAAATGAGCAGCTTTATAACCAGAACTATTATCAGAAAATTCACTTTACCTATCTAGGAGTTACTAGTATGTCAATGTGTCAACAGGAATCTCTGTCTACTAAACCAGTGATTCTCAACCTCTTTTGAGACCAGGGCTCGGCAAATTCTTCCAAAACTCCCATGCCCCAACAGTAAAGGATAAAGTTGATACACGCACTGTAAAATTATGTGAATGAAAAACATTTATTAAAATGCCAGGATACTTTGGATGTGGCTGGGTGTCACTGAGGGGGGGAGGGTTGTGGTTAGGGGACTCTGCAACAGAATTTTTGGCTCTGTAGGGGATCAGGTTTCTGGAGGGGACTGGGGAGCACTGTGGGAGGTTGAAGGGGCATGGTGGGACACTTTTGGGGCACCATGGAGGGCTAGAAGCTCTGCAGCAGGTTGGGGGCCACTGTTGGAGTCTAAATAGCACTGTGGAAGGTTGGGGGCTCTTGTGAGCCTGAAGGCTCTCAGGGAGCCTGGGGGCACTGTGGTTCATTCCGAAAGCTTGGGAGGTACTATGGATGGCACTATGGATGGCTGGAGGCTCTGCAGCAGGCTATAGGGATTTCAGGGGGCTCTGGTTCAATATAGAAGGTTGGGAGGCACTATGGATGGCTGGAGGCTCTGCAGCAGGCTATAGGGTTTTCAGGGGGCCTGGGGGCTCTGTAGAAGGTTGGGGGGCACTATGGAGGGCAGAGGCTCTGCAGCAGACTGGGGGGCTCTGTGGAGCTGGAGGGCTCTCAGGAAGCCTAGATGTTTTGGGGACACTGGGAGCTGAGAGGCATTACGGGAGGTTAAGGGATGTGCAGGTGGCTGGAGGCCTGGGAGAGGGAAGGCCACAGCCTGGCAGTGGGACATGGCCCGGTGGTTGAGAACCACTGTACTACACTAGTCCAGCAGCTTTGTACGTAGTGCATACACCGTCCTCTCCTGGTGTAGTTTGTACTGTACAGGTGTAAAGGACAACATAGAAAACTAGACTGTAAATACAAATAGCAGTGCCGAAGATTTCCAATCATGACAAACACTTGCATGGCTCTCATGTGAGCACTTGTCATCCCTTCTACAAAAATACTACGCTGAAACCTTTCATTTCTACAGGAACGCACAAAGTGCAGTCTGATCCGGCGTATCTAGCACACCATGATGCTAACGGGGATAGAAAATGAAATCTGCGTACACAAATACCGCATAAAAAATATTTTACAATTTTTACAAACCGGACCAGACCAGGCGATGCGTGACATCACACAGTACGTAGACAAATTGCTGGTGTACATAAATGCAGCCTATAGAGGCAACTAAGATCACCCCCACGATGCTCAACACTCCCATTACATTGCTTTGGTGTATGAACCGATCCCTGGACCAGTAATGTTGTTTGAAGAGGTCCTGTCACCAGTACAAAACAAATTGCAGATAATCAAAAGAATAATTATTTTAAATGCTTACTTGCAGCATTTTTTCCTTTCCTTAAAGTGTTACTAAACCCATAACAGTAAAACCTGTCTGTGTATGCAGTAAAGAATGCTTGTTATACTCATTGTGGAACCTAAGGGGTCAATCCTCTGCATTGAGTAAATAGGCTGTGTGATCTTGTCTTCTCTGATCCTCCCCTTCTACTGTCTCCAATCCATCTGCCATGGTACAGAGCAGCAGTGGCAAGTCTACACATGCTCAGTGTAGTGTGTATTGCTTGAGAGGTTTTTTTTTTTTTTTTGCTTTGGGATGGTGCATGTGATCAACACAGGGCCAATCAGTATTGTCTAGACAGATGTCAGGGGTCATGCAGCCTCATTGGACAGTCAGAGTAGAATAAAAACTCCTCCTACAAGCTTTAACATGTGCTCGGTCAGACACTGATAGAACTCACAAGACTGCTATATACTGCTGATGAGAAATGGTATTTAGTAGTTTTTTTTATTTACTAAAGTAAGTGGATTTCCATGTTCTGTGCACTGTGGGAGACAAGATATAGTGAATGGCAGGGTCCTGGGTTTAGTAACACTGAATTTTTTGTTCAATTGCAATGTGATTTGAACTTACTAGGAAATGTGACTACCCTGCCAAGCACAGTCCCCTTACACATCGTAGCCCTCTCCTCTTCTGGGAGTGTTTAATTACGATCTGTGCTGGTACAACTCCTGTGCCCCTTCCTCTCTACATAACCTTGTTTTTTGTACTGCCAGGAGGGGAGTGAAGGGGATTCTATAGAGAAACCTTTTTACTCAAGAGGAACGCTTGAAGTAAATTTCAGGCCTTGAGCAAACCCTTCTAAAATCAATTTGTTGGAGATCGTTGGGATAAATTCCCCTTATGCCATGGTGATCAGAATGCCTTCCATATAGACAGCTAAAAAGACCATTGTTGTCATGCAGTTGGCTCTGCTAACTGGCATAGGGTTCAGATTTCTGCAAGCACCATCAAATGGGAGGCCAAGCAGCCAAAGCTCCAGGGACCCCTAGCAAACTCTGGAGGAACCTTAGGGTTCCATGGACCCTGGTTGAGAAAGGATGCTTAAAGTGTGACTTGAGTGAGACTGCTGGGGCTGCTGACATCACATCAAAGATGGCGGAGTCCAGCAGCAGTATCAGACATCCGAAAAGCCCTGAGACTGCTGCTGTGGGTACCATCTTGGATGTGATGTCAGAAGCCCCAGCAGACTCGGAGCTCTCTGTTTAGTGACACCCTGTAGTATTCCCCTCCATTATGTAGGGAGGTCAGGAGTGGAGTGTAAGTAAGCATTTCCAATTCTTGATTTTTCTGTGCTTTTATCTGCAATTTTTTTTAGCTTGGTGACAGGGTCTTTTTAGGCCATGTTAGTAAAAGCTGACCATTGTAAACATGCCTGTCGATGTATCCGTAACTGCCACTTTGGATAAACCAGTTTGGCCTCTTGCAGGAAGTGCAAAAAATAATGAATCTAGTTTCAGGTCTTTGTCAAAGCATTTCCTGTCATAGGGTGACAACGCCCTGCCCCCATTAATCATTTGTTCTCCTGTGTTGTCACCCTGTCACATGGGATTTCAATGGAGATTATTAGAGAGCCCCACCATGCTCATTGCACAGGCATGTTCTGTTGTCACCATGCAACCATCACCACGGTGCATGTGAAAAGGCCGCAGGAGATCTGCAGCACTGAAATTTAACAAATGATGGAAGAAGAGGAAAACAAATATTTTTTTTAAATAAGCAATTGTTTATGATACATATAGCAACTTAGGGGTTTGTTTATAAACAAAAAAAAAGTGATGTGTGAGTGCTTTAGTATTTGCACGGCCATTGTGAATACTGTGTCCTCTAATATGCTTAGATCATCAGCTTCAGCTAGTAACCATAATGAGGCATTTTCCTGAAATACCCCAGTCAGGACAATACCACATTATGGCCAATAGATGGCGCTGTTGATCATAAACATAGTACTGTAGACATATGGGAATTATTTTTGAAGGCTGTGTGAATTCTGAGACATACTACAGCCACACTACATGGTTAAACGCTTGTGAAAACCTTATGAGCTTCTTGGGGATCCCATTCCAAAACCATGGCCATTAAAGTGGTTTAAAAGCTGAAGGTTTATTACCTTCAATCATTCTATGCATAAAGCTAAAAAAAACCCTTCTGTGTGCAGCATCCCCTTAACCCCCCAATACTCACATAAGCCCCCTCTGGATCCAGTGATGTACTATCCCAGGACTCCTTGTTGGCTGAGACAGAAGCTGGAGCCATTGGCAATGAGAAGAGGGGGGGAGCAGGGCTGAGACATGGCTCTGTGTGTGAGTGAACACGGGGAACAATGGATGCCCCCATAGCAAGCTGCTTGTTGTGGGGGCACCCGAAAAGAGGGAGGCGCCAGGAGAGCTTGTGGGGAATGAAGAGGAGGATCCGAAGTGCTCTGTGCAAAACCACTGCACACAGCAGGTAGGTATAGACATGTTTGTTATTTTTTGTTACAAAAAAAAAAACTTTTACAAAATAGAGATTATTGCCACAAAAGGGGACACCTCCATATTCTAGAACAGCCCTCAAAATGTCCACTCACCTGCTCGCATTGGGTGAGCGAAAATAAGGCGCCGGGACTAGGGGTGTGTGGGAGGGGTTCGGTGGGTTTCAATGTATGGGTTGTATGGGTTTCAATGAAGCAGCTGAAAGCCGCAGAAGGGAGAGGAGGAGATTCGGCTTCCAGCTGTTTGTTGAAAGCCATACAGGAGATTGCTGCTTGTCACCGCTGCACAGATCATATCTGATTGTTTTGTCTCTGTCCTAGCCCCTCCCCCTATCCACAGCACCAATAGGAGACTGGGTACTGAGGAGCACATGGGGGGGGGGCAGGAAAGAAACGGAATGATGAGGTATGATCCTGCAGCAATCCCCTGTATGGCTTTCAATGAAGCAGCTGGAAGCCGATTCTCCTCTCCCTCCTGCTGCTTTCAGCTGCTTCATTGAAAAGGAGGGAGGAGAGGGAGAGAGAGGCTGGATCTGCTCTGCCTCCCCCTGTGCCCGCCCACACTCCAATCCATGCAGCTTTAAAGGATGTGTGGGCAGGAAATTGAACACAGAGCAGCCAACAGCTCTGATGCTTCTGAATGAGCATGTGAGTCAGACCTATCTCGGTGCGTTCCACCCCTCCCTTCCTTCCTTTCACCCTTCCGGGGCAGGTTAGGGGTTGGGTGGGGCAACTGGTGGCAAGTAACTTAAGTCCTAGCTAGTAGCTTAGGACTTGAAATTTTGAGCCCTGTCCTAGAGAATAGATGTCAAACACAAGGCCCACGGGCCAAATCCAGCCCTCCAGGCCATTTCATGTGGCCCTACCACCTCTCCTGCAGGTACCCCTCTGTCTCTGCCCCCACCTTTTCTTAGCAGTCGGCAACAGAGAGGAGAATAGAACTTCGCTGCCAAATCCTGCACCTCTCAGTGCAACTTCAGCACCCCCTCATCTCTGCCTCCCGTGGTCTCAGCATTCAGCAGATTCTGGTAACTGACTCTACTCCTCCTCTGGTCCTCCTCCAGACCATGCACTTTCTGCTTTCCAGCTCTGCCCCCAAAGGGGGTGCACGGTGATGTTATGGAGAGTGTGGGATTCTTGACATCTGATGTAATGGGGGGTGGGGTGCTCTGGACATCTAGTCTTACAGATACAACCGGCCCTTTAAGGGCAACCATAATTCTGATATGGCCCGCGATGAAATGGAGTTCAACACCTCTGTTCTAGAGTGTCTAGATATTTTTGCCCATTCAATCAAAAGATTTTTGAGGTCAGGTACTGATGTTGGATGAGAAGACCTGGCTTGCCAATAGCGTTCCAATTAATTTCAAAGGTGTTCAGTAGGGTTTAGGGCAGGTACTGTTGGATGAAAACAGCCGATCCCAAAAGTGTTCACAGTAGGGTCAGGTCCTGATGTTGAATAGGAAGACCTGATCCTAAGGTGTTCAGTAGAGTTTAGGTCAGGTCCTGATGTTGGATGAGAAGGCCTGATACTAGAGGTGTTTAGTAGGGTTGAGGTCAGGTACTGTTGGTTGAAAACAGCTGATCCCAAAAGTGTTCACAGTAGGGTCAGGTACTGATGTTGAATAAGAAGACCTGATCCTAAGGTGTTCAGTAGAGTTTAGGTCAGGTCCTGATGTTGGATGAGAAGGCCTGATACTAGAGGTGTTTAGTAGGGTTGAAGTTAGTTCCTGATGTCAAATAGGAAGACCTGATCCCTAAGGTGTTCAGTAGGGTTGAGGTCAGGTCTTGATGTTGGATGAGAAGACCTGATCACAAAGGTGTTCAGTAGGCTTTAGGTAAGGTCTTATGTTGGATGAGAAGACCCAATGCCAAAGATGTTCAGTTGGTTTGAGGTCAGAGCTCTGTGCAGGCCACTTGAGTTCCTCCACAAACTGATCCAATCTAGTCTTTATGGAGCTGGCCTTGTGCAGTTGAACTCAATAATTTGGAGGCATTCCCACATACCTTTGACCATATAGTGTGCCACATCAATAAAAAGTGCTTGTAAGCATCAGACTCATTTGCTGGCATATATATTGTCTTACATTTTGGAAACGTTCCGGTGCTTCCAAACAGTGATGGCTAATAATCATGGTTCATATCTTAGTGATATATGGTATTACTTCTCATGTGTTTGGTTCATTGGTGTAAACCACAAAGCCCTTCCATAATGCAAATGATCCTATAACCCTGATGTCATCTATATTACCCGACTCGAGACAAAATGCTAGGGGTGGTTTATTACACGCATAGGGGTTGATTTGCTAAAGGAGAATAGACTGTGCACTTTACAAAGTGCAGTTGCTCCAGACCTTAGTAAAATGAGCAGAAGCTCTGCTGACTTCCATCATCCAATCATGTCCAGGCAAAAATGCTGGGTTTTTTTTGTTTCCATTTTCCTTGCATGTGATTGGGTATTCTTTGCAAAGTGAATCTTTACCTCATTTACCTTATTTCCTAGATTGTAAGCTGGAAAGAGCAGGGCCCTCGATCCCCTCATGTTTTGCATTGTATTGGTATTGTTGTGTCACATGTTCTGTCCCCCTTTGTAATGTACAGCGCTGAGCGAACTATCGGCACTTTATAAATACTGTATATTAATAATAATAATTTACTAAGCTCTGTAGCAACTGCTCTTGCAAAGTTCACAGTCTATTTGCCTTTAGTAAATCAACCCCATTGTTTATTTGAAAGCCCAGTTGCAATTTAAGTCCGCTAAATGTACAGTACAATTGGTGCATCAAAACAAAAGGTGTACAAAGTCTTACAGTTCAGTTCCATTAGAAAGCAGCCACAGGGCGCACAGGCCTAGTGCATTACCATAAAAAATGTTTAATAAAAAATAAAGTAGGTGCTGTACTCACAAATGACAATATAGTCAAGGCACATCGTAAAGAACAGCTGGGTCAACACCGCGCTGAGTAACAGTCCGCAATAGAGAGTGTAGACATCCAATAGGCTGACGCGTTTCGAGGACTTGCTTCTTCCTCAGAGCCAACTGACCAAATGTCTGCTCCCTCTTTTATATGCTCACTACTAGTTGAACCAAAGGTCACATGGGCCGTCCTGGACACTCCCCTGTGCAGGTGGAGGAGTCACCGGGGCAATTGACATAGTATAAGTAAACACAAAGATCTATAAACACATTTTTATATATGTATGTAGAAATAAAACCATTGAAACTAGTGACAATCATAAAATCACATGAACCATCAGAAGAGTGCCAATGGAAAATAAATAAGTAGAAAGTTACACATATATATTAAATATTAAAAATCCTTCCCTGGTGATACACTGGACTGCTCGCCTTTAAATTAATGGATGGATGGATGAACGACGCTACGAAGCTGCCTAGTGCTCTGCTTGCCTTAGACAACCATGGGACATGGATTTAATGAAGAGAGTAGATCTGAAACCCAGCAGAGACACTTAGGTGAATGTGATGGGTTTGCACTGGCCCTTGATGATCACGTGTCAGCAGGTACAGACAGGATCATTCACAAGACCTTCAAACCTGCCTCCACCTTTTATCCACAGTGGGTGAAAGGGAATTTCATCCCAACTTTTTATGACATGGTGTTTGAGGATATCAAGAGGATCTGCAAACATCATAGCATTCCAAAAAACATCTCACACTGTTTTGGGGCGAGAACCTTGATATCACTATGACTCACATCAAAAACAGAGATGATATTATCATAAGACAAGCTGACAAAGGGGGAGGTCTGGTCATCCAGGACAAAGATGTATATCTTTTGGAAGCCTTTAGACTAATAGGAGATTGTAACACCTATGAACAGCTCCGCAGAGACCCCCTACCGGAATACAAAGATGCTTTAAAAGGGTTGCTGGATCAGGCTCTGACCAATAAAATACTATTAAACAATGAATTCCTGCTCAAACAACAACCACTGACCCCTTATTTTTACCATACACCAAAAATTCACAAAGACCTGACCAATCCCTCTGGTAGACCCATCATAGCTGGCATTGATAGCATCTCCAGCAATTTGGGATGCTACATTATTTCCTCCAAGAAGTCGTTAGTCTACCATCCTATGTCCGAGACTCTGGGCATATGTTGGAGATCCTATCTTCCTCGAAGTGATGTCCAGAATATAAATGGTTATCCTTGGATGTCACATCGCTTTACACATTCATCGAGCATCAATATGGCATGTTAGCCATCAAACACTTTTCGGAGAAAAGGGACATACCTCCCATTCAAGTAGCTTTCCTACAAAAAGCCATCCATTATACCCTCACACAAAATTATTTCTCCTTTCAAGGGAACTTCTACAGACAAATTAGAGGCTATGGG
The DNA here is from genome assembly GCF_062004578.1 of Staurois parvus. Classification (NCBI taxonomy): domain Eukaryota; kingdom Metazoa; phylum Chordata; class Amphibia; order Anura; family Ranidae; genus Staurois; species Staurois parvus. The sequence goes on along the minus strand of NW_028318496.1, from coordinate 172,049 downwards.
AGCTGGATTTGCCCCTAGCTATGCCAACCTCTTCATGGGGTATTGGGAGGAGGAATCAATATGGAACAACAACCCATATCGGGGCAATCTGGCCCTGTACGCCAGATATATAGACGATATCTTAATCATCTTGCAAGGGTCAGATGAGGATCTGGATGGGTTTCTTGCACACTGCCAAAATAACCCCTTTGGAATTGGCTTCACACATGTGGTGGATGCCAACAATCTGGTATTCCTAGATCTTGAATTACGGATAGACTCTGAGGGCAACATTTGCTCTAAAATGCATTTTAAGCCTAGCGCAGGCAATTCTTACTTGCACGCTAGTAGCCATCACGACCCCAAATTGATCTGTAATGTCCCTTTTGGTCAGTATTGCAGGTTAAGGAGAACATGCACCACCAGAGGTGACTATGAGGAACAGAGCGCCATCTTGAGGACCAAGTTCCTAGAAAAAGGCTACAGTGAGGTCCACATCGAGGAAGCATACCAGAAGTATTGGGGTCAATATGAAGAGAGTCCACTGCATATACCACACACAGCTGCCAAGAAAGCCACTAAAAACCCCAACAATAGATTTAAGAACCAGGTCAGGTTTTGCACCAGGTTCAATACTAAAGCCTTCGACATACAGCGAAGCATTCAAAAGCATTGGAAAATTCTTAAGCAGGACCCAGTCCTTGGTCAGAGCCTTGCCCCCAGACCCGAAATTGTGTACAGGAAACCTAGGGATCTCAGGAGTCACATAGCACCCAGTAGAATTAAGAAGCCTCTTGCTGGTGCCAGTAATACGGTCAATCCTTGGTCTGCCCTGTTTGATCAAAGGGGCAGTTTCAAATGCGGTGTGAACAATTGTGGAACCTGCAAATACATGTGCCACAGAAAGAAAGAGGTGGCTGGCACCAATGGCCGTACATAGAAGATTAAGCAGTTCATCAACTGTGGTACTTCTTTTGTGATCTATGGGCTCATCTGTCCCTGTGGCCTCCTATATGTTGGCCGAACCATGCGCCCCTTGAAGGTCAGGTTTGGCGAACACAAATGTAACATCATTAATCACAAGGAGAGCAATAAAGGCAAATACAAATATTCTGTACCACGGCACGTTCGGGAGGCACACAGTGGTGACCCATCAGGCATGAAAGCATTTGGGATTGAATCCATCACAGGAGATTCAGATGGTGGAAGAAAATTCAAGTGACTATGTAAGAGGGAGACCTATTGGATCTTCACTCTGGGTTCCCTCTCACCCACTGGGCTTAATGAAGATCTTGAGATACATGGGGTCACTCACTGACCCCCCCGTTATGCATAGGTACCTTCTGCTGAGCTGTACATGTTCTCTAGAGTCCTACTCTCATCCTTTTTGTCTCTCTCCCAAACCCTCTCCCTTTGTTTTTTTTTCCCTCCCCCCCCCTTTAATGCTAGTTTCCCTTGTGACCTATAGTGGGTATACCATCCACTACAGATGTATGCCTTAAATATATTCAAATAAATATATTCATTTTCATCAGCTACGATTACTTTAGTATCATTACTATAGCTGCCATTACCCTGCATCCTTACACATTAGGTTGCTCACTTCACATTTATTATGTCACCCTTAGGCGCATGCGTTCGTTCGAACGCATTCCCAGGCGCCTGTGTCTATGGGTCATTCATTGGTCACCCATTTTTTTTTCATTCAGTTTCCATATATATATATATATATGTGTGTGTGTATATTTATGTGTGTATGCATATACATGTTTTTTTACAATAAAGCAGTTACTCATATGGACGTGTTACACACACATGTGCGCACGCATGTGGTCCAGTGAGCTCTCTCCGAGCACTGCTTTCTCGCCATGCAAGTGCTTGCTCCATAACACCTTGGACATCTATATACAGTCAGGTCCATAAATATTGGGACATCGACACAATTCTAACATTTTTGGCTCTATACACCACCACAATGGATTTGAAATTGTTGTGGGCTTTTGGAATCATGTCAAAAATATGACTTTTATCAAGACATAATGTTATATAGCAAACAGCTCAGCAGAACCGGATGCTAAGAGTTAATTTTGTCTTGGTTGAACCATCTAGCTAGAGAAATGTAATGGGTAAAGGGATTGTTTTTCTTTCCTCCTAGAGACAATACTATTTTAAAGTTCTACAGGTGATCAAACACCATCATTCAGACTTCAATAAGCAGGTAAACATATACAAGGTCTGGACATGACAATAGAGGAACCAAACTGATTGTCTGAGAGCTTACCCAAACCTTGTAGAGTGTGATGAACCAACAGACCTCTGAAACTATTACCATATACTATTGTTCACCAAGGGTGAAAGCATTAACAATTGTTTACCATAAGCCCAATACAAGGGCCATGCAAATAGAGAGTTTTTTCCCTACACAGAGAAAAATGTTGATGCTGAAACCAAGGGGTGAAATTCAGGACATTTAAGTTTAAAAGTTCACTGTATATCATTACAAAAATGTATTACAAAAACAGATTATAAATAAGATGTCATAGACTTTAAACACCACTAAATACTCAGCAATGGGAACTATATATCACTAACTTGAGTATTGAGATGATGGGAAGTAAGATGTATTATAAACTAGCATTAGTTACATGTCTTATCAGGAAACAAACAGGATGGTACTTCAAGGAGGAATAACCTAATATACACCTATATTCCATGGTCCCTATTTAGAATAATATAGGTATCACTGCTATATCTGGAAAGTGCTGTATATTTTATTCCTGAAATTACCTGAAGATTCCACCCAAGATATGAGTCATATCAAATACTCACATTGTTCTGTGATACATGACCGCCACCTGGCGGGCAGGTGAGAAATAGCTTATGTACACACATTTCTCAACTAGCCAATCAGGAAGCCTGGTGGGAAGGTATCTTAGAACAATGGACTAGTGGATATAAAAAGCCCATGTGCTGTAACAGAAAAAAAAAACCTCATGAAAAAGAAGAACCCTCATAAGACCTCATGGAAAGACCTGACATCTGAAGAAGATCTCTGCTGAAATAACTACTCTTCCATCTTTTCAAACTTCCTAAAACTTTAAACCTCTAAACTTATAACTTCCTACATTCTCCCCTATTGAATCTATCACTTGCCTATATATCAGTCTAAAGGCGTTCCACTGCCAGCTAAATCCACGGGAGAGTTGCCTAGTCTGACGTCCGGGTGTGGTGAGATGTTTATTTGATTTGTATTAATTATTTCCTCTGTTGTGTAGAATCATAAAAATTACCGTAGTGCATTACAACAATATTGGATAGTTAGATATATGTAGTCAGATACTGTGTTACTGTTAAAAAAATTTGTTGATTGCCATATTATAAATTTTTCCATATTTCATAATTTATTGAATATTAATAACCAGAGTATCACATATCAAGGGCTTACTTCTTGCAAGCCTATGGCCACGGCATGCGAGAATATAACCTTTGAGATATTCGAAATTATTAATTATTAATAAATTTAATAAATAATCATATCATAAAAAAATTTGTGATTGATGTAATTAGTTAGAAACTTGATTAGTGTGTCTTACATTGGTAGGATATATTTTTGATTGTGTGTACCAATATTCATTTATCACCAGTCTTTTGTGTTTTGTGTTAATATATATATAATTTTTGTACATAAATAAATTTTTATATTTATCTATTATAAGGCAAATTTTGTGTGTATGGTACGAAATCATATTGGCTAAAAGAATTCAAGGTATAATAATAAGTGGTGATCAAATTATCAAGGTGTCCAAATTATTGGTTTACTAAATATTTGCCGTATTTTAACGGCTGGAGGCACTGTAATATTTCATCTAAGGGAAAGGGACACGCCCTTTATAAATAATATATATCCTTACATTAACCACCACAACATAAATTTGGAGGCACTGCTGAGATCCATAGAAATCGTACCATAACACAAAACGCACTGGTGATTGTATATTTGTACACGTTATCAAACATATATTTTGTATCAAAATGGCATCCAGTAATCACGGATCCACCTCTTCCAAGCATAACGAGGAAAATATGGCGGCCCAAGGTATTGAGGAAGAAATTCTGAAGCCAGCCCGGAAAGCTGCCGGTGCTTGGCAGAATTATGTTGAATGTGGAGTAATAGATTATCTCCGCAAGAGATTAGGTCTGGGGGATAGCCATAATGAATTTGTGGATGAAGAAAAGAAACAGGCTATGAGCACCTTTGAGGACCTGTTTAACCAAAAGGGCCAGGTTGTTGGGTTTTTAATGGCATTTGCTGGAGCAGAAAGTGATAGAAGCCGTGACAGACTTCTCCTAGAAGCTTGGCCCATGTTATGGTTCATGACCGCTGGAGCTGCCCAGCAGACCAGGACTCTAAGGGAAGAGTTGTCAGAGGCCCGCCTCTTGTTAGAAAGCAAAAATCAGGACATTGAGTCTTTGAAAGGGAAGCTTGGTCATGCCGGTATTCGTTTAGACGAATCCGAGAAACATTATGATAGATTGGTCGGAGACTTTCGAAGTGCTCAGGACCTGTATGAAAGAAACTTTCAGGAATTAAAACAACTTCAAAAGAAGTATCAGGACTTGAAAGATGAGGTGGAGTACTTCAGATCAAAGAGGTTATCTCCTGTCAAAATTAAAGTTCACCCAGGGGATAAGCATGACCAGTCAGAACTTACCTTGATAAAATCTGAGCAGAAAACTCTGGAGGAGCAGATTATAAGGTTGACGGCCCAAATAAATTCTGGGGTCCAAAGACGGACCAACCCAGTCAAGCCAGAGGCTGATGAGCGGAGATACCCGCATCACAGCGAAGTATCTGATAGTGAGTCAGGGTCAGAATATAGGTCACCTCCTAAGCTTTCAAGATACACTCCAGAGCGCTCTGAAGAAAGATATGAGGTTTCATATAGGCAGGAAGGGAAATCCCAGGGGTCATTCAGGAGATATGACACCCCAAAGGTCATTAAGTTCCTAAAGGACACTGTTCCTATGTTTTCTAAGAAAGGGTCCCTTGAAATCACCGAACACATGAAAACATATGAACAGACGTTAGAGATTCTGGGCATTAGAGATGACCACACCAAAATAGAATTGCTGCCATGGGTGTTTGAGGAGAAATACCGGCAATTCTTTGAGACCTTGAGGGCCTATTCCAATCAGTCCTGGAGAGAGGTTAAACATAAGTGCCACATGGAATTTGGGCCTTATAAAACTGTAACCTCTGCCAAGGCTGCGGCCTACAATTTAAAGTGTGGTCCTCACCAAAGCCCTGCAGAATTTCTGGCTGTCCTCAGAAATGCCTATTTCCTGGCTGAAAAGGATCCCAATCCTAACCAGCCAGAATTCAAGACACTATTCTATGAAGCATTACCTGCTTACATAAAATTGGGACTTGCAAAGGATTACAGAAAGGGATGCTCTCTTGATTGGTTGGTGAGAGAGAGTGACTATTTATTCTCGATCCAACAGTCCAGTGAGGGCGGGATAAAAAGAGAACCTAAAAGTAGCCCCAAGATAGTAGCAGCCACTACCGTTTCCCCTCCAAATCCAAATGTGCAGGCAGAGAAGAAATCATATGCGGAAGTAGTCCGTGGGGGTAAAACCAATGGTTCCCCTAGATTTGTACCTCAAGCCCAGCAAGTGAAGGAGGTCCATAACTTTGCACCCCAAAACCAGTGGGTGAGAAAGGATAGGCAAAAGCCAGGGAACTACGGTAGTGGAAGTGAGAAGAATAAAAAGTATGGTAAGGGCCAGTACAGTGATGAAAATCAAAGGAGGCAATGGTATCCTCAGAGGTTCTATTATCCTCGCCAAAACCAACATGGGAATTTTTATGGGAACCCCAATTTCAACAGGCCCCATAATTACAATAAGAATCCCAATTTTAATAAAAACTCCGACTTCCAAAGATTTCCTCCACGCCAAGAACACCCTCAAGCTCAAAGGGGGGATACAGTACCCCAGGCTCCCTTTAATAACAGGGAGACCCCAAAACCTCAGAGAGAACAATGGCGTCGGGACCAGAGCAGTAGTTCTGACTCTGAGTCTCATTACCAGTCTCGTCCAAAATACAAGCGCAAGTATAAGAAGAGGGAGAATCAACAGAATGACTCCTCTGAGCGTATTGGACAAATAGAGGCACAGGTCAGCAAAATGGCTGAACAAATGGACAGGCTTGTCACTCAATTTCCATCCAATCCTTTTTTAGGAGCAGCTCCTGTGACCAACCAAGGGTCACAGAATTAACAGGCAACCAAGCCTTAAGCCAACAGGGGAGGACACTGAGTCAAATGACAGGAGATGTGTGCCCCGTCCCTGACACGCCTACTAATGGAGAAGCTAGTTCTCAGGCAAAGGGGGACCAGTTGTTGATTATTAATGATTCTCCTGTTTTCCAGTGTCCATCTATTGCCCCTAATATAGTCGCAGCATCGGAAGTCATCAGGATTGACAAGCCAGACGGAGCACCAACTTCTAGTTGTGCTTCTGTCTTGAGACAGTCCAAGAATCCCACCAGGGAGGATAAGGGTAATGTGTCCACCACATGCGGTGAGATAAGAGCTAGTCATAGGTCATTGAAGGGCCCACAGATCTTCAACCACACCAATTTCATGTGTGAGCTGACTGAATCTGATGGGAGATATTATGCCACGGTGCAGGTGCAGGATGCCAGTGATCTTTCGATTGTCGGCTTAATAGACACTGGATCCCAAGCAACCATCATGTCACAGGAGCATTTTGACAAAGTGGCGAATGTCATGCCCACCAAGCCAAGACTTAAAAGTTTTGACAGCTCATTGATTGGTGTAGGTGGAGACCCTTTACAAGTCATGGGTACCGCCTGGCTTAAACTGAAACTGGGTAATAAGGAACTGAGACACCCCATCATCATTGCTAGCATATCACAGCACCACATGATAATTGGGATGGACTTCCTAAAAAGGCTGAACACCATAGTTGATTGTGTGAACCAAGTCCTGTGGTCACAGGTAAATACCCCAATTAAATATGGGAAACTTAAAACTCCCCATTCCCGACAACACTGCCACCTGGTGGAAGAAAGGCCTGGATCATTAGAAATCCATTTCAGGAACAGCCAACTTCCTGATGTAACGGTTATCAAACCTGATGACTGTAACCCTATCAGAAGAGATGAGGAACACATTTTTAGAATTCCCCAAGATAAAATCAAAGATATTTCCCTCCAAGATGACATCCTTACGATATCTTTTCATCAGGAGGATAAACCAAGAAAAGGGGGAGATCACACCCAATTCTTGACAGGTATTGAAAGGGTTAACAGCGACTTGTTTATCCCCATCCGGATAAATGGTCTTAATAGGTCAAAATATGCCAAACTAGATTTGAGACAGGAACACAGCTTTGTAAGCCAGGGGTTGATAAAACACCTGACCGAAATGGAAATGATCCGTTTCTCCACACCTCAGCGTCATTGGATTTCAGACTCCCTTGATGACTCTGATGATCACAATTCAATGGCTAGGTGTCTCTTAAACGTCACTGTAGGAAACAAAACAGCCGCCCATGTGTTCCTAGTCTTGGATAATTCCCAAACTAAAATTTATTTTGGCAACGATATATTACATCGCTTTGCAATGCAAGTCGACCTAATTAATGACTGTTTATGGAGTCGACTAAAGGGGGACCCCGAAAAATACCAAAATCTGGACTTAGCTTTAAAATCCCAGCAACAGATGCCTTATGCTGTTGAAGTCCAGGTAGCCCAAAAGATTACAATTCCTAAGGGCATAAATAATTTCATACTCCCCATCCAAGTTAAAAAGGGACATAGACTGAAGGGGTCAGATGCATTAGTATGCCTCTCCCATAAAATGCAGGGGGAGGGACTGAACATTACACACACGCCCCTAGTCAACACACATCAATCCCCGATGTACATTTACATCCATAATCTGTCCAATCAGGACATCGTCTTACCCAAAGAGACCCTTATTGGTCTAGCGGTAGAGACTGAATATTACACCTTTGGGGTCACTAACCAGGTGATTGGACTCATCCCCGATGAATATTTGTCGGAGGAACAATTAATTGAACAAACATTCCATTCATTACCAGAGGGTATTTTCACCATAGAGTCCATTTATCCATTCGATTCTAAAGATGGCACCTGTCGAATCGAAGAGACATCAATTGTCTTTGATCACCCAATCAAAGAACAAGAGTACCCCAAAGAACCTGGATGGCAGGAGAACACACACACACATCACATACCCAATGACCTCACCACGAAACTTGAGGAGGCATATGAGATAGGTCAGCCGGAAAGCTTTCCTGGATTCAAGGAGTTAGTGGAAGAGATGGTGGCCCTCGCCGACGCGTGTGCCAGTGATCTCGACCGACAATTGCTCCGAGAGCTTCTCCTTGAATTCCAAGAGATCTTTGCCAAGGATTCTTACGATTGTGGGACTACTGACCTACACATCGCTAGGATCCAAACAGATCCAGATGCCCCACCAGTATTCGTAAGACAGTATAGGTTACCATTAGCTTCCTATGAATCTCTAGCTGAGATTATCAGGAAGTTACATGAAAGGGGTATAATTAGGCCCATCCACAGCTCCTACAACCACCCGATCCTGGGTATTTTAAAACCCAATGGACAATGGCGTTTGTGCGCTGATCTCCGTCAGCTGAACAAACGTGTGTACATGTCAGGATGGCCTGTCCCATACATAGACCAATGTCTCGCCCAGCTCCAAGGATCCCAGGTTTTTACAGCCTTGGATTGTGCACAGGGGTATTGGACCATAAAGGTGAGTGAGGAAGACCAATACAAACTGGCCTTCAGTTTTGGGAATCGACAATATTGTTGGGTGAGAATGCCTTTCGGATTCATAAATTCCGGACATGAATTTGCTGTGTTCATGCACAAGGCCATGCCAGACGCCTTTGAAAGGGGGACGTTGGCATATGTGGACGATATCCTGATCAAAAGTACTGATATGGCCAAACACATTACAGAACTTCGGCATGTCCTGGGCCAATTAAAAGCAGCAGGAGTTAAACTGTCCTTACAAAAAGCCCAGTGGTGTCGCACGAAGGTAAACTTCCTAGGCCATGAAGTTACTGCTGAAGGTTTGAACCCACAAAAGAAGAAAGTTGAGGCGGTTCTGAATTGTAAAGTCCCTACTAACCTTAAAGAATTGAGATCCTTCCTAGGTATGGTAAACTACTCGCGTAAGTTTATTGATAATTACGCCGAGATAAGCAAGCCACTGCTTCACCTACTGAAGAAGGATGTCGAATGGTCGTGGGGTAAGAAACAGGAGGACGCCATGAAGGAGTTAAAGGAACGTCTCACACAAGCTCCGTGTCTCGGATATCCCGAAGGGGGTAAAAATTTCTATCTAGAGACAGGGTTTACGCAGGTAAGTATGAGTTCTGTTCTTTACCAGAAACGTGATGATGTCAGTAAGGTGATTGCCTATGCCAGTAAAACTTTGTCCCCGGTTGAAGTAAAGTTCAGTGACTGTGAAAAAGCTCTATTGTCCACCGTGTGGGCATTACAGAATTTTCGCAGTTACATTCAGGGAGAGAGAATCATTGTTGAAACGGCACACCAGCCTTTACAGTATTTAAAGAGTGAACGTATCAAGGGAGGAAATGTGTCTAATAGCCGCATCACTGCTTGGACTTTGTCTTTGCAAGGGTGGCCTCTTGAAATTCGGTACAAACAGAACAAGGAAAGTCCAGTAGCCCAGGGCCTAGCCGAGCTCCATGATTGTTCCGCAACTACGCCTGCTATGGAGGGCCCGGACACTGACTTTCTGGAAGAACAACTGTTCTCTCCCTACAAGGTTTACGATGAAGAATACTGTAAACAGCTGCCGTGTGTATATGTGGATGGTTGTGCTTTTCATCACAAGGATGGGGAACAGCTCCAACTAGTGGCAGGTATTGGAATCGTTTGGACCCAAGGTGTCACCCCAATTTCTGTGGGATACAAACTTGGACCAAAAAGCAGTCAGGTTGCTGAACTTACTGCAATCCTTAGAGCAGTTGAGATGGCTATAGAGTTCAACATCAGAGAGTGTGCCATCATAACCGATTCCAATTATGTCAGGAATAGTTTTGTGGAGTATTTCCCTAGGTGGAAGCGAAACAACATGAACAAGAGTAATCACAAACCCGTGAAACATGGTAAGCTCTTTTGTCACATCGATGAACTGGTAAGGTCCAATGATCTCACCCTGCACTTCAAGAAGACCAAAGGCCACTCCAAGGTTCTAGGTGCCGAGAAAGAAGGGAACGATCTGGCCGATTCTCTAGCCAAGGAAGGGGCAATCACCGGTGAACTGATAGACATTGACCAATTTTTAGGTACCGTACAGATTGAAGCTGTCACCAGGCAACAGGCCAGAACAGCTGGTGATCCGAATGCATTACAGTGGAGTCACGATTCTCCTAGTGAGGATTTAATTACTGCCCAAAAAGAAGACCCAATAATTGGCTTGTTTTATAGTCATATAGAAGATCCCAACCAAAATCCCATAAATAAGGAAGTATATAGTGGGAAGGAGGATTTACGTATCTTAATGAAATCCAAATCCCAATTCTCTTTATACCAGGGATTGTTGATACGAACCTCAAAGGGTGGCGTACAACAATGGGTCGTCCCACTTAAATTTAGAGGTTTGATGCTACAGCATGCCCATGATGCTCCCACTTCCGGTCATCGTGGAGAGAAGATCACATATGAGATCCTGCGGGATTATGCCTACTGGCCTCATATGTTACGTGATGTGAAGGAATACTGCCAAGGTTGCCTAATATGTCCCCAATTTCAACCTACCAAGCCAACTCACAGAGCACCTCTCCAGAAGAGGGGGATATGTATGCCTTGGTCAGACCTTCAGATGGATTTTATTGGGCCAGTAACAAAATCTTCACGAGGAAATCGGTATATGTTAACAGTTACATGTTTATTCACCAAGTATGTCGAATGTATACCAGCACCAAATAACAGCTCCGAGACATGTGCTGCATTGCTAATAAATCATGTATTTTCTCGTTTTGGTTTACCTCAGAGGATAGAGTCTGATAGAGGATCACACTTCACTAGCGAAGTGATGGCCAAATTGTGGAAAATTTTGGGGGTTAAAAGGAAATTGCATATCGCCTATCGGCCAGCCTCTAGTGGTGGTGTAGAACGATACAATCAGACCATCGTTAATGTCCTTAAGAAATTTGTTAAGGAAACAGGCAAAGATTGGGATGTCAAGCTCCCGCTGGTCCTGATGGCGTTGAGGGCTACTCCGAATACAGTTACAAAAATGTCATCTTTTGAACTGATGACAGGTAGACGGATGGTACTGCCCCAGCACTTATTGTATCGCACTACAGATCAAAATCTGATCAATGCTACCACCACACACCAGTACATAGAGGATTTACGTAAACATCTGCAATATGCTTTTGCCTTTGCCCAGCGAAATTGGAAAGAGCTGCAACTAGTGCTAAGACATACTATGATCTCAAAACCTCCAAGAAGGAATATGAGATTGGTGACAAGGTCTATCTATACAACTTTGCAAGAGACCAGATCAAGGAACGGAAATTCCTTCCATCTTGGAAAGGTCCGTTCTCTATCATTGATAAAATCTCTCCGGTCGCATATAAATTGCAGGTGACACGGTATGGTGAAATCAGTGATAGATGGGTGCACATCAATCAATTACGTGCTTGCCATCCGAAGTCTCAATTGCAGTTGTTGGAAGACTAAACCCACCAATTCCTATCTGGAGATATTGAGATCATTCTTAAATTTCCTTTAAACATATAATTCATCTTTTGCCTTACAGGATCCAGTAACATAATTTTATGTATATCCATTACTCAAACTGTTCATTTTAATAATTTAGAAAGGAAGGCCCAGACTATGACCAGACCGGCGATCGGAGGTGTCAGTGACCGGACCCTAGAAGGAAGCTATAATGTCCTGTGGGAAAGACCAGATGCCAGAGATCGATCCGGAGACGATAACCTGATGTCCCAGGCCACCAAGGGCCAGTCCAGAGGAAAAGACCCGCCTAGGAGACCGTCTAAGAGACCTGTCGTGCGGAGGACCCATGGACCCCAAGGTGGATGTGCCAGGCCAGGCCGGCCTCATCACAAGACCAGGATCGTCATCGGAAGTGTCCATCTAAAGACGCCGAGTCAAGTTGAGGACCAACCAGCATCACCACTGCCATTTTATTATAAAAAAAAAAAAAAAAATTTTTATTTTTTTATTTCATTCACTTCACCGGAGAAGACGAACAATCACTCTAGCCAAAAGCCCCACTCATGTTTTGCGACACAGACACCCCTATACACGTGCCTGTACCCCAAACAAAGGGGGATTTTGTTGTGGGCTTTTGGAATCATGTCAAAAATATGACTTTTATCAAGACATAATGTTATATAGCAAACAGCTCAGCAGAACCGGATGCTAAGAGTTAATTTTGTCTTGGTTGAACCATCTAGCTAGAGAAATGTAATGGGTAAAGGGATTGTTTTTCTTTCCTCCTAGAGACAATACTATTTTAAAGTTCTACAGGTGATCAAACACCATCATTCAGACTTCAATAAGCAGGTAAACATATACAAGGTCTGGACATGACAATAGAGGAACCAAACTGATTGTCTGAGAGCTTACCCAAACCTTGTAGAGTGTGATGAACCAACAGACCTCTGAAACTATTACCATATACTATTGTTCACCAAGGGTGAAAGCATTAACAATTGTTTACCATAAGCCCAATACAAGGGCCATGCAAATAGAGAGTTTTTTCCCTACACAGAGAAAAATGTTGATGCTGAAACCAAGGGGTGAAATTCAGGACATTTAAGTTTAAAAGTTCACTGTATATCATTACAAAAATGTATTACAAAAACAGATTATAAATAAGATGTCATAGACTTTAAACACCACTAAATACTCAGCAATGGGAACTATATATCACTAACTTGAGTATTGAGATGATGGGAAGTAAGATGTATTATAAACTAGCATTAGTTACATGTCTTATCAGGAAACAAACAGGATGGTACTTCAAGGAGGAATAACCTAATATACACCTATATTCCATGGTCCCTATTTAGAATAATATAGGTATCACTGCTATATCTGGAAAGTGCTGTATATTTTATTCCTGAAATTACCTGAAGATTCCACCCAAGATATGAGTCATATCAAATACTCACATTGTTCTGTGATACATGACCGCCACCTGGCGGGCAGGTGAGAAATAGCTTATGTACACACATTTCTCAACTAGCCAATCAGGAAGCCTGGTGGGAAGGTATCTTAGAACAATGGACTAGTGGATATAAAAAGCCCATGTGCTGTAACAGAAAAAAAAAACCTCATGAAAAAGAAGAACCCTCATAAGACCTCATGGAAAGACCTGACATCTGAAGAAGATCTCTGCTGAAATAACTACTCTTCCATCTTTTCAAACTTCCTAAAACTTTAAACCTCTAAACTTATAACTTCCTACATTCTCCCCTATTGAATCTATCACTTGCCTATATATCAGTCTAAAGGCGTTCCACTGCCAGCTAAATCCACGGGAGAGTTGCCTAGTCTGACGTCCGGGTGTGGTGAGATGTTTATTTGATTTGTATTAATTATTTCCTCTGTTGTGTAGAATCATAAAAATTACCGTAGTGCATTACAACAATATTGGATAGTTAGATATATGTAGTCAGATACTGTGTTACTGTTAAAAAAATTTGTTGATTGCCATATTATAAATTTTTCCATATTTCATAATTTATTGAATATTAATAACCAGAGTATCACATATCAAGGGCTTACTTCTTGCAAGCCTATGGCCACGGCATGCGAGAATATAACCTTTGAGATATTCGAAATTATTAATTATTAATAAATTTAATAAATAATCATATCATAAAAAAATTTGTGATTGATGTAATTAGTTAGAAACTTGATTAGTGTGTCTTACATTGGTAGGATATATTTTTGATTGTGTGTACCAATATTCATTTATCACCAGTCTTTTGTGTTTTGTGTTAATATATATATAATTTTTGTACATAAATAAATTTTTATATTTATCTATTATAAGGCAAATTTTGTGTGTATGGTACGAAATCATATTGGCTAAAAGAATTCAAGGTATAATAATAAGTGGTGATCAAATTATCAAGGTGTCCAAATTATTGGTTTACTAAATATTTGCCGTATTTTAACGGCTGGAGGCACTGTAATATTTCATCTAAGGGAAAGGGACACGCCCTTTATAAATAATATATATCCTTACATTAACCACCACAACAAAATGAAACAAACAAGATGTGCTTTAACTGCAGACTGTCAGCTTTAATTTAAGGGTATTTACATCCAAATCAGGTGAACGGTTGTTAGAAGCTTTCCTTAACCTAATATTTAATATCTTCTTATTAACAGTACTAACATAAGTATGAATGAGTTGGATCTTAATAGAATAATTGAGTTATTATATTTATATTTGTTCTAGATTGGGAAAAGTAAGGAATTAGACTTCATAGTCTGTGAATATACTGTACATATCTTGGGTTTTTCCTTTACATTCAAGCCACATATGAGAGCAATTAGCTATACCTTCCTCCATCCTCCCCCATCTATGTAAGAGATAAAGTTACACTCAGACTTTGAGAGAAGCAATTATCTTAGTAGGACTACAAGAGAATACCAACCCACTTTTAGGTTGGTGGGGGCTGGATTGCTCTTTTGGTAGCAGAACAAAGGTTTGAGTCTCTCTCACTATATAGCAGCCTTGATGCGACAGACATACACACACACATACACACACATATACATATATACAATCTTATTATCAAGAACTTAACTATATTTTTTGGACATTATTTAAACATTCTGTATGCCAATATTTTATTTCTAATTTTATGCAACGTTATTATTAAATCATCTTTTTGAGTTTATGCAAAAGTGGAAGGACTTTCTATCTGAACATTTCTCACCAATACAAGTTAATAAAATATCGAGACAATACGATATTTTACAGTGGCGAGCCTCCAGTTCGATTCGTTTCCGCCGATCGATTATTTTTGACTTTTTTCTCTTTCATCTTGCTGAGAGGGAAGAGGTTTGCACACTCAGCAAAATATGAAATCAAGCTTTCAGGAGAAGTAAAGTCTGCAACAGATGAATCGTCGGCATAATCGAGAACCTAAAAGCAGAATTGGTGAGAATTTTGCGCAATTGCAAGAAACGCTGTTCCTTGGTGATGTCATTTCCCGCCAAGAGAGAAAAGACGCGTTATGTAAAGAAAGACCTTCTTAATTGGTAAGTAATGGATTTTATTGATGAATTATCTAGAGAGAGTAAGTTAGAATTCAAGAATCTGTCTACATTTGTTAAAGATAGTGAACTTTGGCGGTACATGTATAATGAGTGCTTACAGGCTAATATTAAGATAGAAAAATCTAAGTTTTCCTTTAAGAAACTGAGCAAACAAGTTAGAAATGTAATGAAGTTAGTTAATGTTTTTAACGCCATGATTTTTGATGTTCCTAAGACTGCTACATGTGTAATGAAGCAAGATCAGAGCAGTGTATGTGCTAATTGCCAGATTTTGACTGAGCAAATAGATGATATGCAAAGTGCAATTCAAACAAAAGACATTCAGTTATCTGACCTGCAGAATGATGTAAAAAGAATTTGTGTGAATACTAAGGCAGAGAAACAAAAATCTTTTGTACCAGAGATCCAGTCTATAGAAGGAGATCCTACCAATCAGGAAGAAATGTGTAAGAGAAAATTAAGGGATAAAGCTGCAAAACTTAATCTTAAAATCCTTGATCAGCTCATGAAAATTTTGAAGGATATGCCAGCCTATGATATGGACGCCGATGCTTTCTATAACATGGAGGTTTATGAAAATTTTTGTAATAATGTGTTTAAATCAGGAGCAAAGAAATTTTCTATTCTGTTTATGGCTCCCCAGCGTTATGGCATGTAGATTAATCAAAACGCCATATATTGAGGATGATGAGGAAATGCATAGCAATGCATCAGACCGACTGCGTCAATTATTGAAATTTACTACTGGAGAGGAAACACCTTCTTTGGAAATCTTAGACTCCTTAAGAGCTACGATTAATGATGATCCTTTTGAATTTAAAAATAGATTTTCTAAAGTATACAAAATGATATTTAATTTAGACAATGAGACTCCTTCTATGGTAAATGCTTTTGTTAAAAAATTCAAGTATCTTGATCCAGCATCTGTTATTATTGCTACTGGAAAAAATGATTTAGATCACGCAGCCAAAGTTATAGATACATTTAGAAGGCTTAAATTAAACAATCAGAAGAAGGAAAGTTTAATTGTTCAAAATGGAGAAGAGAGAGAGACCATGTGCTTAGCCACACCCAGTTATGATGATGAATACGTCACAGGCAGGACGAGAGTCTCAGAGCAGACAGGAAATACTATTTGTTTCTATTGTAAACGATTTGGTCATTTGAAAAGAGATTGTATACATTATAAATTAGATTTACAAAGAAAAGCTTTGGAATTAGAAGACCAAAATATAATTTCTGAACAATCTGCTCCTCCATGTTCCAACAATAGTCTGTCTGAGTTGCCTTATGCCTCAGAAGTTAAAAAGATCAGTTCACTGAGAGTTAACAACAGCTTAAACAATATGGTAAACAGTGCTGTTGTCATTAATAGGAATGGTTTACTGCCTTTGCCGAAATTTAAATCAGGATCAAATCGAGATTCTTCTTCTTTACCGTTGGAATATGTTGCTCCACATTTATTGGATGAAAGTGGAAGGCCCAAATCAACATTAATTGATTCTTCCATGTACGGTAATGTTGGAAGTATTTGTACAGCAACTGCTGACATGTCTTCAGATCATAAATGGCCACATACAGGAACCAATCTTGAATTGGAACAATTGGTTATATCACATAAGGATCTTTGGAGTCAAAGCAAAAATGATGTAGGTTTGTTTACAAATTTTGAAGTTGACATTGAAGGTAGAGACCCTAAGCCTCAACCTCAATACAAATTGCCATTAGAATCAATTAATCCAATTTCTTCCATTGTAGATGAGTTTTTACAGCAAGGTATTTTAAAGAAAGTACAATCAGTGGTGAATAATTGTATTTGGCCTATCAAAGTTGATAATTCATATTCTTTATCAGTTGATTTCAGGACATTGAACAAATACATCACAAATAACAGATCTATTGTTCCTGATTGTAACATAATGTCACATCTGGATGCCAAGGCCAAAATATTCTCAGTACTTGAAATTGCCAATAGCCATTTGTCAGTACCCTTAGCTAAGAGTTGTCAATATAAACTTGCTTTTAGCTTCAACAAAGAAACGTATACATTCACAAGATTAGCCCCAGGCTTAGATTTAAGTGATGGCATTGTTCATGAGTATTTGGGAAAAATATTATCTAAATTCTCTAGGCCAGAATGTATTGTCCAGCATGTAGACAAGCTTCTCTTGTCTACACAAAATACAACTGAACATATCACTCTTTTGTCTGAAATATTTACGTTGTTACAAACAGCAGGATTGAAATTGAATACAGAGAAAGTTCAGTTGATGAAAAGACAGGTGGAATTCCTTCATATGCAAATTAGTCATGGACAGAGACAGTTGTTGCAAGAAAAAGTTAGAACTATTTCTGCTTATCCAATTCCAACAAATCGCAAGGCTTTGCATCAGTTTTTGAGTGAAGTAAATCATTGTAAAGATTTTATACCCAATTTTGCAGAGAAGTCTAGATCATTATTTGATCGTTTGAAACAAAAAGCTGGAGTATTTGATCAATGGGATCAAACTGAGAAAGAAGCTTTTGAACTATTGAAATGGGATTTGCAGAATGCTACTACATTAAATACTGTTGAGTTTTGTAGTAAAATTCCTTTTGTTTTAGAAACCAATGTTTCCAATAATGCAATCTCAGCAACTTTGTCACAATTAAAAGAAGATAATAAAAAAATAATAGGTTTCTTCTCAAGAACTTTGACAAATATGGAGAAAAACTTTGATGCACATATGAAAAAATTGTTAAGTGTTTTCTTTGCAGTCAAGGTAACTGAAAACATTGTGAGATTCAGTAATATCATATTACAGACACCTGATTCATCACTGAAACTCCTAAAGGAAGATGGTTCAACAGAAAATTATTGTGAAAATTATCCTATATGGTACAAAACACTGTCTTCCAAACACATTCAGATAGAAGTAACAAAAAGACATTTTCAGGAAAACATACCAACACATGTTTGTACAGCTGTAAGTGAGAAGTTTGTACCTCATGTTTTCAACATAGGAACTGAGAAAAGTTTGAAACCAGTATGTATTACTGCAGATCAGTCTTACACTACAAGAAGTAAGTCAACACAAAAAACAGCTACGCATATTTCCAATTTTATAGAGATAAGATCAAAGGCATGATCCTTTGTCATCTCTGGGTTGATACAAAACCTTTCTTTGGTTTTGAAACCAAGGTTTTGAATCATGACCAATAATGGAGATGTAGCGTCCTGTTATATTTATTTTTGTTTATTTCAGGTACTTATATAGCGTCGTCAATTTATGTAGTGCTTTTTACATATATAGTACATTCACATAAGTCCCTAACCCTCAAGAGGTGTACAATCTAGGGTCCCTAACTCACAGTCATACATACACATACTAGGGCCAATTTGGATAGGAGCCAATTCTCCTACCAACATGACTTTGGAGTGTGGAAGGAAACCGGAGTACCCGGAGGAAACCCACACAAGCACAGGGAGAACATGTGAACTCCAGGCAGGTGATGCCATGGTTGGGATTTGCATCAGCAACCCTAGTACTGTTAGGCGGAAGTGCCCGCATTCTAAAATAGAACACTACAAGTCAATAAGAAGTGTTATAATCAAAATATGTCTTCCATGTCATGACTAGAAATGTTTGTGATTATGATATGTAATGTTAACAGATAAATGTAAGAGGATTAATCAATGTAAAATTATCAATGCCAAAATAATGATACTGCATTTCTGTTACAGGAAATGACCTAAGAGTAACTGTTAAAGGAAGAAAGTTCAAATATTTTTAAACCTTTCAGATGATAATACATTTTCCAAGAAGGAAATTTATTCCGGAAAGAAGCTTTGCAACAAG
Source organism: Staurois parvus (assembly GCF_062004578.1). Lineage (NCBI taxonomy): Eukaryota > Metazoa > Chordata > Amphibia > Anura > Ranidae > Staurois > Staurois parvus. The sequence goes on along the minus strand of NW_028318496.1, from coordinate 152,843 downwards.
AATTTCACTCATCATAGTTTTTGTTGTTCTTTTTATGTTCAATAAAGTTATTTTAACTTTACAGAGCGCTAGAAGAAGACAAGACATCTCAAGGCATCTCATAGAGGAAGAACTTATAAAACAATTGACTTTTGACTACTGATGAAATAATTCATTCATCAGATATATTGGTTTTTTTGTGTGTACATTTTATTTTGACATGATATGTTTACCATATCAAGATGAGATCAGTTTTCACATGAACATTTGCAATCACACACTATGTATTTTCAGAAGTGAAAGGGTTAAACTTTTGTTACAACAGAGTCACTCTACTTAGTTAGAACATCTGTTGTTAATTAAGCTAAAGATATGTTTTTCTAAGGTACATATAGAAAAACTTAGGCAAACTTTACATTGTTATATGTATGTTTTAAAAAAAAAAAATCATTTGATATACATGTATGGATTGAAGTTAGAGAACATATGTTATGTTTAAATGTTAATAAGGTATTTTGAAAAAATGTATGGATTATAGAACTATGTGCTACACACATTTTGGAGGGAAAATATGAAACATCTATTTTTTAAGTGACATATTTTAAAGTATTGTACTATAATGTTACAGTTATACATTTATTAAGGAGATGAATTATTTGGTAAAAGGAAAATAATAAGGGTAAAAATATTTTTATGTGATACATAACAAAAGGTTTATCAAAGAATTTGTTTTCCCATTATAGAATCAAATTAAAGATATGTGCAGATCAATTATCTTAAGATCCAAAAACGCTTGAATGGATACGAAAGTGACGAGAATGTGTATAAATGGATTAAGATAAGGAAAATGATTAAGATTCGATAAAATCGATCATTTTGAGAGGGAAATGTTAGAAGCTTTCCTTAACCTAATATTTAATATCTTCTTATTAACAGTACTAACATAAGTATGAATGAGTTGGATCTTAATAGAATAATTGAGTTATTATATTTATATTTGTTCTAGATTGGGAAAAGTAAGGAATTAGACTTCATAGTCTGTGAATATACATATCTTGGGTTTTTCCTTTACATTCAAGCCACATATGAGAGCAATTAGCTATACCTTCCCCCATCCTCCCCCATCTATGTAAGAGATAAAGTTACACTCAGACTTTGAGAGAAGCAATTATCTTAGTAGGACTACAAGAGAATACCAACCCACTTTTAGGTTGGTGGGGGCTGGATTGCTCTTTTGGTAGCAGAACAAAGGTTTGAGTCTCTCTCACTATATAGCAGCCTTGATGCGACAGACATACACACACACATATACACACATATACATATATACAATCTTATTATCAAGAACTTAACTATATTTTTTGGACATTATTTAAACATTCTGTATGCCAATATTTTATTTCTAATTTTATGCAACGTTATTATTAAATCATCTTTTTGAGTTTATGCAAAAGTGGAAGGACTTTCTATCTGAACATTTCTCACCAATACAAGTTAATAAAATATCGAGACAATACGATATTTTACAACGGTGTAGGAATTACAACAGTTTGCATATGTGCCTCCCACTTTTTAAGGGACCAAAAGTAATGGGACAATTGGCTTCTCAGCTGTTCCATGGCAAGGTGTGTGTTATTCCCTCATTATCCCAATTACAATGAGCAGATAAAAGATCCAGAGTTCATTTCAAGTGTGCTATTTGCATTTGGAATCTGTTTCTGTCAACTCTCAAGATGAGATCCAAAGAGCTGTCACTATCAGTGAAACAAGCCATCATTAGGCTGAAAAAACAAAACAAACCCATCAGAGAGATAGCAAAAACATTAGGCGTGGCCAAAGCAACTGTTTGGAACATTCTTAAAAAGAAGGAACGCACCGGTGAGCTCAGCAACACCAAAAGACCTGGAAGACCACGGAAAACAACTGTGGTGGATGACTGAATAATTCTTTCCCTGGTGAAGAAAACACCCTTCACAACAGTTGGCCAGATCAAGAACACTCTCCAGGAGGTAGGTGTATGTGTGTCAAAGTCAACAATCAAGAGAAGACTTCACCAGAGTGAATACAGAGGGTTCACCACAAGATGTAAACCATTGGTGAGCCTCAAAAACAGGAAGGCCAGATTAGAGTTTACCAAACGACATCTAAAAAAGCCTTCACAGTTCTGGAACAACATCCTATGGACAGATGAGACCAAGATCAACTTGTACCAGAGTGATGGGAAGAGAAGAGTATGGAGAAGGAAAGGAACTGCTCATGATCCTAAGCATACCACCTCATCAGTGAAGCATGGTGGTGGTAGTGTCATGGCGTGGGCATGTATGGCTGCCAATGGAACTGGTTCTCTTGTATTTATTGATGATGTGACTGCTGACAAAAGCAGCAGGATGAATTCTGAAGTGTTTCGGGAATATTATCTGCTCATATTCAGCCAAATGCTTCACAACTCATTGGACGCTTCACAGTGCAGATGGACAATGACCCAAAGCATACTGCAAAAGCAACCAAAGAGTTTTTTAAGGGAAAGAAGTGGAATGTTCTACAATGGCCAAGTCAATCACCTGACCTGAATCTGATTGAGCATGTATTTCACTTGCTGAAGACAAAACTGAAGGGAAAATGCCCCAAGAACAAGCAGGAACTGAAGACAGTTGCAGTAGAGGCCTGGCAGAGCATCACCAGGGATGAAACCCAGCGTCTGGTGATGTCTATGCATTCCAGACTTCAGGCTGTAATTGACTGCCAAGGATTTACAACCAAGTATTAAAAAGTGAAAGTTTGAATTATGATTATTATTCTGTCCCATTACTTTTGGTCCCTTAATAAGTGGGAGGCACATATGCAAACTGTTGTAATTCCTACACTGTTCACCTGATTTGGATGTAAATACCCTCAAATTAAAGCTGACAGTCTGCAGTTAAAGCACATCTTGTTCGTTTTATTTAAAATCCATTGTGGTGGTGTATAGAGCCAAAAATGTTAGAATTGTGTCCATGTCCCAATATTTATGGACCTGACTGTAATTCTTATATATAACACAAATATATACCTTTTACACATTTTTTGTATAATTATTAATTTTTTATAATTTTTTTTTTATTTCCTATATATTTATATTTCTTACGCTTCCATGTTTATGCATGCACACGTATACTATACCAAGTTTACCAGATATTATACTATATTGTAACTAGAGATGAGCGAATCGAAGTATCCGAAGTGGAATTCGAGTCGAATATCGGAAAAATTTCGATTCGTGCCGAATCCGAAAAACAGCCTAATTCGGACGCGCGAATCGAAATTTTTCCGAAAATGGCGGCTGACATGTGCGGCGACGGAGCGGTGATGTCGGGGAAGGCGCGCAGACAAGGCGCGCTGCCCCATAATGCATTCCTCAACGACATGTGATCGCATCAGCCAATCAGCAGCCAGCCAGCCAGCACTGTGTAATGGTCGAGGTATATATAGCGGCCATTTTGGAAATCTTCATTTGCCTGCAGTCATTGAACAGAGGCAGACCGCTCTGTACTAGGGACAGGGACAGAGTTAGGGCCACAGAAACGAGAATTGGGGACAGAGAGAAGTTACTTAGGGACAGAGAACCATTACTCAGGGACACAGACTTGTTAATGAGGGCCACAGAATCGTTATTTAGGGACAAAGAAACGCTAGTTAGGGCCACAGAATTCATACTCAGGGACAGACAGAATTGTTACTCAGTGCCAGAGAATTGTTACTTAGGGCCACAGAAACGTTATTAGGGCCACAGAATTTTTACTCAGGGACAGACAGAATTGTTACTGAGTGCCAGAGAATTGTTACTCAGGGACAGACAGAATTGTTACTGAGTGCCAGAGAATTCTTACTCAGGGCCACAGAATTCATTCTCAGGGACAGACAGAATTGTTACTCAGGGACAGACAGAATTGTTACTGAGTGCCAGAGAATTGTTACTCAGGGACAGACAGAATTGTTACTGAGTGCCAGAGAATTGTTACTCAGGGACAGACAGAATTGTTACTGAGTGCCAGAGAATTGTTACTCAGGGACAGACAGAATTGTTACTGAGTGCCAGAGAATTGTTACTCAGGGACAGACAGAATTGTTACTGAGTGCCAGAGAATTGTTACTCGCACAGACACAAAATTGTTACTTGCACAGACACAGAATTGTTACTCGCACAGACACAGAATTGTTACTCAGGGCCACAGAATTCATACTCAGGGACAGACAGAATTGTTACTGAGTGCCAGAGAATTGTTACTCAGGGACAGACAGAATTGTTACTGAGTGCCAGAGAATTGTTACTCAGGGACAGACAGAATTGTTACTGAGTGCCAGAGAATTGTTACTCGCACAGACACAAAATTGTTACTTGCACAGACACAGAATTGTTACTCGCACAGACACAGAATTGTTACTCAGGGCCACAGAATTCATACTCAGGGACAGACAGAATTGTTACTGAGTGCCAGAGAATTGTTACTCAGGGACAGACAGAATTGTTACTGAGTGCCAGAGAATTGTTACTCAGGGACAGACAGAATTGTTACTGAGTGCCAGAGAATTGTTACTCAGGGACAGACAGAATTGTTACTGAGTGCCAGAGAATTGTTACTCAGGGACAGACAGAATTGTTACTGAGTGCCAGAGAATTGTTACTCGCACAGACACAAAATTGTTACTTGCACAGACACAGAATTGTTACTCGCACAGACACAGAATTGTTACTCAGGGCCACAGAATTCATACTCAGGGATAGACAGAATTGTTACTGAGTGCCAGAGAATTGTTACTCAGGGACAGACAGAATTGTTACTGAGTGCCAGAGAATTGTTACTCAGGGACACCTAATCGTTGAATTAAATAGTATGTCAGACAACATGCAGAGGAGTGGCAGAGGAGGCAATGTTTTAGGAGCGAGCAGACGTGGCAGCAGAGGAAGGGGTCGAGGCAGCAGTATTCGCAGCCAGAGGCCAGTGCTCCCGGTGTGATCCAGCGGTCGTGTCTCCACCGACAACCCTGCCGTCATTGATTGGTTGGCTCGGTCGTCTTCCTCTTCCCAGGTCACCTCTGACACCTACAGCCAACGGTCGGTGGGTACGTCAGACACAACCGTTAGTTGGCATGGCCCGGGACCAAGCCCACTGAAATCACGTGTCCTCTACCTGCCCCTGTCCTTTGCTGTTCCCTCACCAAGCGAAGTATCGCATGCTGTGGGCTCAGCCCCACTGTACAGTGAGGAAGAGCTAACAGAGGGCGGTCAGGAACGGGGGGAGACATCGGCCTTTTCAGCAGCCAAGCGAACAAGTACTGGCGAGGAGAGTGGCTCGGTAGCCGGTCTAGAGACAGGTCTGTCTCCTGACCCAGACGCAGCCGAGGGGGCTAGTAGTGAGGCGGAGACCCTACTTGATGATGAGGAGGTTGATCGCACTTGGCAGCCTCGTCGTCATCAGGCAATTTCTTCCGCATCATCAGGAGAAGAGGGTGGCAGCTTGGCAGCGAGCAAAACAGTCGGTGGGTTGCCCAGGAGACAGCAGCAGGGTCGCATCAGTGTCAGTGGAGCCAAACGTCCACGGAGTAGAGCACCAGCTCCACTGCAGCCTACCACCACGGCCAGTAGTGGTGCCGGTGCGCACGGAGGAAGTAGCAGTCAGCCAGTGAAGAGTAGCGGGGGCAAAGTTTCCTACTCGGTGGTGTGGCAATTTTTCCTCAAGCCGCCCGAGGAAGTAAACGTAGCCGTATGTCGACTATGTGGCCAGAAATGCAAGCGTGGCCAGGGGGCCCATGTTGGGACTACAGCGTTGCGTCAGCATATGCAGCGTCACCATTCGGTGGCCTGGGAAAACCGTGATAAACATACGGCGGTTCTGCCAGCCCCAGCCCCCGCTCCATCACCCGCTCCGTTACTTGCTCCGTCACCCGACGTCGTCAATCGCCCTCTATCAGCCAGTCAAGGCTCCAACACCTCTGCTGAGGGGAGTTGTCGCTCATTGGCATCTTCCGCTCGTTCAGATGCTCCTTCTCCTGCTACTCCTCTTCTCGGATTCCGTCAACAGTCTTTCTTGGAATCCGTATCCAAGAGACAACAGTTTGCGAGCACGCACCCGACGGTGCAAAAGCTGAACGTCCTCCTGTCCAAGTTGCTGGTGCTGCAGTCCCTCCCTTTCCAACTGGTGGACTCAGCACCTTTCCGAGAAATGATGGCTTGTGCCGCGCCGCGGTGGAGAGTGCCAAGCCGTCATTTCTTTGCCCAAAAGGCAGTGCCAGCCCTGCATTCACATGTAGAAGAGATGGTGGGCCAGTCTTTGAGCATGTCGGTCTCTGCCAAAGTGCACGGCAGCGCCGACGTGTGGAGCTGTAACTACGGTCAGGGACAGTACATGTCATTTACGGCCCACTGGGTGAACGTGGTGCCGGCACAGCCGCACCAGCAACTTGGACAGGTCACGACGCTTTTGCCTCCACGTTTGCACGTCCTTGGTCCAGCAAGCATGTCCGCCTCTACCACCTCTTTTTCCGCCGTGTCCTCAGCCGCCACCCCCGTGCCAAGTCCCATTACCCGACCGGCATATCACATGTGCAGGGCGCAACGGTGTCACGCTGTGCTGCACCTGGTATGCCTTGGCGAACGTAGTCACACAGGGGAGGAACTGCTGAGTGTAATGAACAGAGAAATCGACAGATGGCTGTCTCCGCGCAAACTAAAAATCGGAACCATGTTGACTGACAACGGAAAGAACATGGTGTCTGCTCTGCGTCAAGGAAGGTTGTGCCATGCGCCATGCATGGCTCACGTGTTCAATCTGGTTGTCAAGCGGTTCCTAAAATCCACCATCCCACTGCAAGACATCCTTAAAATGTCACGTAAACTGTGCATGCATTTCAGCCATTCCTACACCGCAAAGAACACCCTCATTGAGCTGCAGCGGCAGAACGGAATTCCACAGCATCGCCTGATCTGCGACGTTGCAACAAGGTGGAATTCAACCCTACACATGTTAGACCGCCTTTACGAGCAGCGAAAGGCCATCACCGATTTCCTGATGTTACAAGCGGATAAAGGTACTCCCCTGTGTAACTTAGATGTCAGCCATTGGCAGCTCATGCGTGACACCTGCCGCTTGCTCAGGCCCTTTGAGGAGGCCACGCTATTCGTGAGTCGGCAGGACTATGGGATGAACGACGTCATTCCTCTGTTGCACGTCCTGGAACAAATGCTGTTAACAATGGCTGGTCAGGGTGCGGTAGACGTGGCGCACAGATGTCAACGCCACATGACCCCTGTGGGGGCAGGACAGGAAGAAGAGGAGGAGGTAGAGGAGGACATTTGTGCTCAGGAATTATTGAGTGAAATGGGTGGTTTTTCCACTCAGCGGACAGGAGTGGAGGAGCAGGAGCATCTGGTAGAGGAGGAGGATGAGGAGACAGAGGACCCAGACGCACCGTGGCAGTATGCTGTGGAGATGGAGGCAGGGAGTCCCTCGCATTCCTTGGCACAAATGGCCCATAGCATGCTCGGTTGCTTGCGTAGCGACAGCCGAATAATAACCATCAGACAGAGGGATGACTTTTGGCTGTCCACCTTGTTGGACCCTCGCTACCGGTCCAAAATGGTGGCCTTTTTCACACCTGCTGAGAGGGAGGCCAAAATTACGTACTATAAAAACCACCTATGTAGTCAGTTGGTCTCTGCCTTTGTGCGCCAACGTCCATCCTCAGACACTGTGGGCCCTGTGCGCTCGCGTTCCGCTGGCATGGCAGCAGGGGAGGGGTGGGGTGGTAGGAGCAGTGGCAGCTCCACCAGCAGTGGCTGCCTCAGTCTGCAGTCGATGATGAGTAGCTTTCTTCACCAGCGCAGTGAGGAAACTACTAACCAGCCGCAGCAGCAGCAGCAGCATCAGGTGGACCTGGAGCAGGAGCTCAAACAACAGGCTTGGGCCTACTTGGACAGCACCCTGCCAACCGAGGTAGACAATCCCCTTGACTACTGGGCAACGAAACTTGACCTTTGGCCCCAACTAGCTGAATTTGCCCTTGAAAGGCTGTCATGCCCGGCCAGTAGCGTGGCATCGGAGCGCGTGTTTAGTGCGGCAGGAGGTATTGTAACTCCGCGGAGGACACGACTGTCCACCCAAAGTGTGGAGAGACTCACGTTTGTGAAAATGAATCAGGCGTGGATTAGTCTGGATTTCAAACCACCAGTTCCTGACACAACTGACTAAATCCGCCATGAATCATGCCTCAAACATGTGCCACTTTGAGGTCTCCTCACACACTGCTGGTGTGTTGAATTTTTTGACATAGGGTGCTGGCAGATTATGGGCCTCCTATAGCTGCTGCCAGGCCCCTAATCTGCCATAGGCCCCTATATACCGCTTCCTCATGCTGCTGCCAGGTCCAGAGTCTCTCATGGGTCCCTGTACGGCCTCCCATTGCTGCTGTCTCCATCGCCACACTCTGCTGCCATGTGCCACTTTCAGGTCTCTTCACACTGCTGCTGTGTTAAATTTTTTGACATAGGGTGCAGGCAGATTACGGGCCTCACATAGCTGCTGCCAGGCCCCTAATCTGCCATGGGCCCCTATATACCGCCTCCTCATGCTGCTGCCAAGTCTAGAGTCTCTCATGGGTCCCTGTACGGCCTCCCATTGCTGCTGTCTCCATCGCCACACTCTGCTGCCATGTGCCACTTTCAGGTCTCTTCACACTGCTGGTGTGTTTAATTTTTTGACATAGGGTGCAGGCAGATTACGGGCCTCACATAGCTGCTGCCAGGCCCCTAATCTGCCATGGGCCCCTATATACCGCCTCCTCATGCTGCTGCCAAGTCTAGAGTCTCTCATGGGTCCCTGTACGGCCTCCCATTGCTGCTGTCTCCATCGCCACACTCTGCCATGTGCCACTTTCAGGTCTCTTCACACTGCTGGTGTGTTAAATTTTTTGACATAGGGTGCAGGCAGATTACGGGCCTCACATAGCTGCTGCCAGGCCCCTAATCTGCCATGGGCCCCTATATACCGCCTCCTCATGCTGCTGCCAAGTCCAGAGTCTCTCATGGGTCCCTGTACGGCCTCCCATTGCTGCTGTCTCCATCGCCACACTCTGCTGCCATGTGCCACTTTCAGGTCTCTTCACACTGCTGGTGTGTTAAATTTTTTGACATAGGGTGCAGGCAGATTACGGGCCTCACATAGCTGCTGCCAGGCCCCTAATCTGCCATGGGCCCCTATATACCGCCTCCTCATGCTGCTGCCAAGTCTAGAGTCTCTCATGGGTCCCTGTACGGCCTCCCATTGCTGCTGTCTCCATCGCCACACTCTGCCATGTGCCACTTTCAGGTCTCTTCACACTGCTGGTGTGTTAAATTTTTTGACATAGGGTGCAGGCAGATTACGGGCCTCACATAGCTGCTGCCAGGCCCCTAATCTGCCATGGGCCCCTATATACCGCCTCCTCATGCTGCTGCCAAGTCTAGAGTCTGTCATGGGTCCCTGTACGGCCTCCCATTGCTGCTGTCTCCATCGCCACACTCTGCTGCCATGTGCCACTTTCAGGTCTCTTCACACTGCTGGTGTGTTAAATTTTTTGACATAGGGTGCAGGCAGATTACGGGCCTCACATAGCTGCTGCCAGGCCCCTAATCTGCCATGGGCCCCTATATACCGCCTCCTCATGCTGCTGCCAAGTCCAGAGTCTCTCATGGGTCCCTGTACGGCCTCCCATTGCTGCTGTCTCCATCGCCACACTCTGCTGCCATGTGCCACTTTCAGGTCTCTTCACACTGCTGGTGTGTTAAATTTTTTGACATAGGGTGCAGGCAGATTACGGGCCTCACATAGCTGCTGCCAGGCCCCTAATCTGCCATGGGCCCCTATATACCGCCTCCTCATGCTGCTGCCAAGTCTAGAGTCTCTCATGGGTCCCTGTACGGCCTCCCATTGCTGCTGTCTCCATCGCCACACTCTGCTGCCATGTGCCACTTTCAGGTCTCCTTCACACTGCTGGTGTGTTAAATTTTTTGACATAGGGTGCAGGCAGATTACGGGCCTCACATAGCTGCTGCCAGGCCCCTAATCTGCCATGGGCCCCTATATACCGCCTCCTCATGCTGCTGCCAAGTCCAGAGTCTCTCATGGGTCCCTGTACGGCCTCCCATTGCTGCTGTCTCCATCGCCACACTCTGCTGCCATGTGCCACTTTCAGGTCTCTTCACACTGCTGGTGTGTTAAATTTTTTGACATAGGGTGCAGGCAGATTACGGGCCTCACATAGCTGCTGCCAGGCCCCTAATCTGCCATGGGCCCCTATATACCGCCTCCTCATGCTGCTGCCAAGTCTAGAGTCTCTCATGGGTCCCTGTACGGCCTCCCATTGCTGCTGTCTCCATCGCCACACTCTGCCATGTGCCACTTTCAGGTCTCTTCACACTGCTGGTGTGTTAAATTTTTTGACATAGGGTGCAGGCAGATTACGGGCCTCACATAGCTGCTGCCAGGCCCCTAATCTGCCATGGGCCCCTATATACCGCCTCCTCATGCTGCTGCCAAGTCTAGAGTCTGTCATGGGTCCCTGTACGGCCTCCCATTGCTGCTGTCTCCATCGCCACACTCTGCTGCCATGTGCCACTTTCAGGTCTCTTCACACTGCTGGTGTGTTAAATTTTTTGACATAGGGTGCAGGCAGATTACGGGCCTCACATAGCTGCTGCCAGGCCCCTAATCTGCCATGGGCCCCTATATACCGCCTCCTCATGCTGCTGCCAAGTCCAGAGTCTCTCATGGGTCCCTGTACGGCCTCCCATTGCTGCTGTCTCCATCGCCACACTCTGCTGCCATGTGCCACTTTCAGGTCTCTTCACACTGCTGGTGTGTTAAATTTTTTGACATAGGGTGCAGGCAGATTACGGGCCTCACATAGCTGCTGCCAGGCCCCTAATCTGCCATGGGCCCCTATATACCGCCTCCTCATGCTGCTGCCAAGTCTAGAGTCTCTCATGGGTCCCTGTACGGCCTCCCATTGCTGCTGTCTCCATCGCCACACTCTGCTGCCATGTGCCACTTTCAGGTCTCTTCACACTGCTGGTGTGTTAAATTTTTTGACATAGGGTGCAGGCAGATTACGGGCCTCACATAGCTGCTGCCAGGCCCCTAATCTGCCATGGGCCCCTATATACCGCCTCCTCATGCTGCTGCCAAGTCCAGAGTCTCTCATGGGTCCCTGTACGGCCTCCCATTGCTGCTGTCTCCATCGCCACACTCTGCTGCCATGTGCCACTTTCAGGTCTCTTCACACTGCTGGTGTGTTAAATTTTTTGACATAGGGTGCAGGCAGATTACGGGCCTCACATAGCTGCTGCCAGGCCCCTAATCTGCCATGGGCCCCTATATACCGCCTCCTCATGCTGCTGCCAAGTCCAGAGTCTCTCATGGGTCCCTGTACGGCCTCCCATTGCTGCTGTCTCCATCGCCACACTCTGCTGCCATGTGCCACTTTCAGGTCTCCTTCACACTGCTGGTGTGTTAAATTTTTTGACATAGGGTGCAGGCAGATTACGGGCCTCACATAGCTGCTGCCAGGCCCCTAATCTGCCATGGGCCCCTATATACCGCCTCCTCATGCTGCTGCCAAGTCCAGAGTCTCTCATGGGTCCCTGTACGGCCTCCCATTGCTGCTGTCTCCATCGCCACACTCTGCTGCCATGTGCCACTTTCAGGTCTCTTCACACTGCTGGTGTGTTAAATTTTTTGACATAGGGTGCAGGCAGATTACGGGCCTCACATAGCTGCTGCCAGGCCCCTAATCTGCCATGGGCCCCTATATACCGCCTCCTCATGCTGCTGCCAAGTCTAGAGTCTCTCATGGGTCCCTGTACGGCCTCCCATTGCTGCTGTCTCCATCGCCACACTCTGCCATGTGCCACTTTCAGGTCTCTTCACACTGCTGGTGTGTTAAATTTTTTGACATAGGGTGCAGGCAGATTACGGGCCTCACATAGCTGCTGCCAGGCCCCTAATCTGCCATGGGCCCCTATATACCGCCTCCTCATGCTGCTGCCAAGTCTAGAGTCTCTCATGGGTCCCTGTACGGCCTCCCATTGCTGCTGTCTCCATCGCCACACTCTGCTGCCATGTGCCACTTTCAGGTCTCTTCACACTGCTGGTGTGTTAAATTTTTTGACATAGGGTGCAGGCAGATTACGGGCCTCACATAGCTGCTGCCAGGCCCCTAATCTGCCATGGGCCCCTATATACCGCCTCCTCATGCTGCTGCCAAGTCTAGAGTCTCTCATGGGTCCCTGTACGGCCTCCCATTGCTGCTGTCTCCATCGCCACACTCTGCTGCCATGTGCCACTTTCAGGTCTCTTCACACTGCTGGTGTGTTAAATTTTTTGACATAGGGTGCAGGCAGATTACGGGCCTCACATAGCTGCTGCCAGGCCCCTAATCTGCCATGGGCCCCTATATACCGCCTCCTCATGCTGCTGCCAAGTCTAGAGTCTGTCATGGGTCCCTGTACGGCCTCCCATTGCTGCTGTCTCCATCGCCACACTCTGCTGCCATGTGCCACTTTCAGGTCTCTTCACACTGCTGGTGTGTTAAATTTTTTGACATAGGGTGCAGGCAGATTACGGGCCTCACATAGCTGCTGCCAGGCCCCTAATCTGCCATGGGCCCCTATATACCGCCTCCTCATGCTGCTGCCAAGTCCAGAGTCTCTCATGGGTCCCTGTACGGCCTCCCATTGCTGCTGTCTCCATCGCCACACTCTGCTGCCATGTGCCACTTTCAGGTCTCTTCACACTGCTGGTGTGTTTAATTTTTTGACATAGGGTGCAGGCAGATTACGGGCCTCACATAGCTGCTGCCAGGCCCCTAATCTGCCATGGGCCCCTATATACCGCCTCCTCATGCTGCTGCCAAGTCTAGAGTCTCTCATGGGTCCCTGTACGGCCTCCCATTGCTGCTGTCTCCATCGCCACACTCTGCTGCCATGTGCCACTTTCAGGTCTCTTCACACTGCTGGTGTGTTTAATTTTTTGACATAGGGTGCAGGCAGATTACGGGCCTCACATAGCTGCTGCCAGGCCCCTAATCTGCCATGGGCCCCTATATACCGCCTCCTCATGCTGCTGCCAAGTCCAGAGTCTCTCATGGGTCCCTGTACGGCCTCCCATTGCTGCTGTCTCCATCGCCACACTCTGCTGCCATGTGCCACTTTCAGGTCTCTTCACACTGCTGGTGTGTTAAATTTTTTGACATAGGGTGCAGGCAGATTACGGGCCTCACATAGCTGCTGCCAGGCCCCTAATCTGCCATGGGCCCCTATATACCGCCTCCTCATGCTGCTGCCAAGTCTAGAGTCTGTCATGGGTCCCTGTACGGCCTCCCATTGCTGCTGTCTCCATCGCCACACTCTGCTGCCATGTGCCACTTTCAGGTCTCTTCACACTGCTGGTGTGTTAAATTTTTTGACATAGGGTGCTGGCAGATTACGGGCCTCCCATTGCTGCTGCCAGACATGTAATCTGCCATGGGCCCCCGTACCGACTCCTCATGCTGTGACGTTGCAACAAGGTGTAATTCAACCCTACATATGTTAGACCGCCTTTACGAACAGCTAAAGGCCATCACAGATTTCCTGATGTTAAAAGCGGATAAAGGTACTCCCTGTGTAACTTAGATGTCAGCCATTGTCAGCTCATGTGTGACACCTGCGCTTGCTCAGGCCCTTTGAGGAGGCCACGCTATTCGTGAGTCGGCAGGACTATGGGATGAATGAGGTCAAATCGGCCATGGGCCCCCGTACCGCCTGTTCACGCTGATGCTGGTCCCACAGTGTGACCTGGGTCCCTGTACGGCCTCCCATTGCTTCCACTCTGCCATGTGCCACTTTGAAATCTCCTCACACTCCTGCGGTTGTCCATTTTGTCATAGGTTGCTGGCAGATTACAGGCCTTCCATAGGTGCCACCAAGCCCCATATCGGCCATGGGCCCCCGTACCGCCTGGTCACGCTGCTGCTGGGCCCACAGTGTGACCTGGGTCCCTGTACCGCCTCCCATTGCACCCACTCTGCCATGTGCCACTTTCAGGTCTCCTCACGCTCCTGCTGGTTTCCATTTTGTCATAGGTTGCTGTATGGCCTCCCATTGCTGCTGCCTCCACCGCCACACTGTGGCTCCAAACACTGGTTTTGGCCCCGTGACTGGCCAAAGGAGTGAAGTGTGCAGTGATTCTAAGATCGACGGCACTCATCTGCATGTCATACTGACAGACAGTATTATTTCTCTTCCCCAGCAGACTCCAAGGGCATTTAAATTAAAGGTACAGTGTTCTGCACTAATATTAAGTCTCTCTGAAGCCTAGAAACACCCTTTTTTAAGTTAAATTCACAGCGAATTTATTCGACTCGAATCGAATATTGTCCACGAATTCGCCGAATCAGTCGAATCGAATTTTTCATTTCTTCGCTCATCTCTAATTGTAACAATACTTATTTCATTTTATTTTATTTATACTTTGTGAACCATATTAAGAAGTTTTTTGTAACGTTTTATATCAATATTTATGTTTTACTAGTGATTTATCTCCTTTGTCCCTGTATATAGTATTGCATATGCATATCCATCCCTGGTGCACTGCATTGCCACACATGCCTATGTTTCATCATATGACTATACTAGAATGATATCACACACCCTGTAGGTGGCATTTCTATGAAGTAATAAGTGTCTCTGCTGGGTTTCAGATCTACTCTCTTCATTAAATCCATGTCCCATGGTTGTCTATGGCAAGCAGAGCACTAGGCAGCTTCGTAGCGTCGTTCATCCATCCATCCATCCATCCATCCATTAATTTAAAGGCGAGCAGTGCAGTGTATCACCAGGGAAGGATTTTTAATATTTAATATATATGTGTAACTTTCTACTTATTTATTTTCCATTGGCACTCTTCTGATGGTTCATGTGATTTTATGATGGTCACAAGTTTCAATGGTTTTATTTCTACATACATATTTATATATGTGTTTATAGATCTTTGTGTTTACTTATACTATGTCAATTGCCCCGGTGACTCCTCCACCTGCACAGGGGAGTGTCCAGGACGGCCCATGTGACCTTTGGTTCAACTAGTAGTGAGCATATAAAAGAGGGAGCAGACATTTGGTCAGTTGGCTCTGAGGAAGAGGCAAGTCCTCGAAACGCATCAGCCTATTGGATGTCTATACTCCCTATTGCGGACTGTTACTCAGCGCGGTGTTGACCCAGCTGTTGTTTATGATGTGCCTTGACTATATTGTCATTTGTGAGTACAACACCTACTTTATTTTTTTATTAAACATTTTTTATGGTAATGCACCCATCATGTGTCCCAGAAGACTACATGGAGGGAGGGGGGAGCACAGCTTCTGCTTCCGATCGCCTAGGCGATTGCAGCGGAAGGTGGAGCGGGTACCTGCCAAATTCAGGTCTCTGGTGATCTCCTGTACCGTGTCCGCAGTCTCTGGTCATCTCCCGTACCGTGTCTGCAGTCTCTGGTCATCTCCTGCACTATGTCCGCAGTCTCTGGTCATCTCCTGTACTATGTCCGCAGTCTCTGGTCATCTCCTGCACTGTGTCCGCAGTCTCTGGTCATCTCCTGTACTGTGTCCGCAGTCTCTGGTCATCCCCTGTAGTATGTCCGCAGTCTCTGGTCATCTCCTGTACTGTGTCCGCAGTCTCTGGTCATCTCCTGTACTGTGTCCGCAGTCTCTGGTCATCTGAAGTACCGTGTCCGCAGTCTCTGGTCATCTCCTGTACTGTGTCCGCAGTCTCTGGTCATCTGAAGTACCGTGTCCGCAGTCTCTGGTCATCTCCCGTACTATATCTGCAGTCTCTGGTCATCTCCCGTACTATATCTGCAGTCTCTGGTCATCTCCTGTAGTACATCTGCAGTCTCTGGTCATCTCCCGTACCGTGTCCGCAGTCTCTGGTCATCTCCCGTACCGTGTCCGCAGTCTCTGGTCATCTCCTGTACCGTGTCCGCAGTCTCTGGTTATCTCCTGTACCGTGTCCGCAGTCTCTGGTCATCTCCCGTACCGTGTCTGCAGTCTCTGGTCATCTCCTGTACCGTGTCTGCAGTCTCTGGTCATCTCCCGTACCGTGTCTGCAGTCTCTGGTCATCTCCTGTACCGTGTCCGCAGTCTCTGGTTATCTCCTGTACTGTGTTCGCAGTCTCTGATCATCTCCCGTACCGTGTCTGCAGTCTCTGGTCATCTCCTGTACTGTGTCTGCAGTCTCTGGTCATCTCCTGTAGTACAGCTGCAGTCTCTGGTCATCCCCTGTACTATATCTGCATTCTTTGGTCATTTCCTGTACTATGTCTGCAGTCCAGGTTGGATAAAAATCAATGATTTTTAAAAAAAAATAAAATTTATTTAAATCAGATTTTTTTTATTTAAATCGGATTTTTTAAAATAAAATGCTTTTTGAGGAAAATATATTACCATCCAAAGGTTATTCCATCATGAAATAAAGATTAGTTTTTTTTAATTATGTAGAATAAGGCTGTAAATGTTTAATTTTTTTGGTAAATAAATTCCATGAATCCATTCACAATGTCAGGCTCTTCCAGAGGTTTTTGTCAGATTATTGGGCAGTTTCTCTGCCTACAAGATATTATCACAGATGATTGGTTTACTTTGCAGTTCTCAAAACTGAATTTGACTCAGCGGAGATCACATGCCTCTTCTTCACAGCAAAAATGTTATAACATGAACAGAGTTAAGAAAAAGACCTTCATCCTAACTTCTACAAACCTATGAATACAGAATCAACCCCTTCAGTGCTAAGTATCAAGAAGTTCAGTGAATAGAATAGAAACAATATTTTTCTGATTGTTTGGAGTGGAATAGATCTGCACAAGAAGAAAGTGAAACTAAGTGTGAGGAGGACGGGACCGACAGTGCGAGGAGGGAGGGGCTGACAGTGCGAGGAGGGAGGGGCTGACAGTGTGAGGAGGGAGGGGCCGACAGTGCGAGGAGGGAGGGGCCGACAGTGCGAGGAGGGAGGGGCCGACAGTGTGAGGAGGGAGGGGCCGACAGTCTAAGTTTCTTACAATATATATATTTTGTTTAGCCAAATTAGTTACCAAACATGGATGTTTAAGCAAATCACATATGCTGCAATGTTATTGTTTCAGTTGAATAAATCTATTTAAATTGTTATTATTAAGGTAATGATTATTTTTCTCCTTCCTAAGTACAACAGAAAAGTTGTCCAAATATGAATGATTAACCTATTAAACTGGGGATAAAAAAACTAATATGAAAAGTTGTTATTCTAAAAATCTTCATCTACTTGCATATTAAAGTTATACCAGCAAGAATTAGTCTTTATGTAGAAAACTAGGATTTCAATCAAGCCTTACTGACTAGTGATTTACATCAAATCCCCCCTGCTGCAGTCCATTGCTTCAGAATATTTTTTTTCTTGTTTTCCTCCTCTAAAACTTAGGTGCGTCTTAAGGAGCGAAAAATACGGTAACTAATTTAGAGCTCATTTACCCTTGTGGTAGCCATTGTCATCCCTCTGAAAAGCAATCCACAGTGGATTGCTTTATGAGGGTGGTTGGCAGGCAGCATGGAGGCAATATTCCACCTCACTGCTGGTTACAACTTTAAATAGCCCGTACCAGTGCAACACAACCAAATGCATTACATGCGGTTGCAGTGCAGCCCTATTCATTGGAATGGGAGAACTTCCCGCTGGCGGCAACATGGGATACCATTTGTGCCTTGGTAGTAGCATATGTATTCCCTCATCAGCCTGCTGCTGTAGCTTGAGGAGGGCAGTCGGAGGCAGTATAACTGCAGCCCAACCG
>NW_028318496.1:0-130000 GCF_062004578.1 Staurois parvus | reverse complement strand
ATGTGGCAACCCTAGCTGTCAGGGAAGGAATTTGTTTGGAGAATTATTACTGACGAAAACAAAGCGAATAGTTTTTTTTTTTTTTTTTATGCACCCTCACTCCATTAATTACTAAAGGTACCATTGGGCCTTAAAGGGGGAGCCATTTCCCGTAATAAAAAGTGAGTTGATGAATTATTAGATTGTCATGCACATTCCCAAATCCTGGGTCAAAAGTTGTAGAGACATTCAGGAATTCACACTACGATTTAGCCAGGAGCAAGATTCTGACATCTGTGTCTGCGATTTCAGGAATATTATGAGAAACAACCTGAGAGATATGGACACACATTCTTATCATTACTACCGGCCATAGACTGTGCTACAGGAACCCATAGGAATAGAAGTCTACCCCAGAGCTCCTAATGGTTCCTCCTGCTGACCTCCCTTCCCATGTGGTGGTGTGGAGGTCAGAGGATAAAACCAGTGAGAACTGCCGGGGACCCGGGGGATCGACACTCCTGGAGGCGATGGATTTCTTCCAAAATGTGGGGGGATCATTTCTCAGGAATTGGTCAACAGCAAAGGTGGCAGTAAATGTAAATAGGTGCACTCTTCTTTTAGCCCTCTTCATACCTATGTGTCCAGGAAAGGGCGCTCTGGTTGCATTCAGTCTTAATGGTACCTCCACACATTTTGTTAACGTGTGTGCATTGCAATGCACCAGAAGACATGGAAACAAAGTACCATGCGTTTTTGTGCAGTGCATATAGAAAAATAAATTGTACACTCTTCTTTGGAGCCATTGTCACCCATAGGGCAGCCCACTGAAATGAATGGGCTGGCCAAATGCGTCACAACTTAATGCAAATTAAACGCATGTGCTTTTGCTCATGCATAGGTATAACCCAGGTATTACAGGTAGGTATGTTTTTGTTTTTTTCTCTTTGTAACAGGGTCATTTTAAATGCCATACAGTTAAATATGCCGGCAGTATGTGTCATGAATAGCAGGCAGCATCAGGAATAGGCTTGCATAGCTACCTACAAATCCCCCCTTTGATTGCACATTTCACAGATTGCACAGAGATTGGTTGGTGTGTCCTAAACACACAAACCAAAAACAAATCTAATTTTCAGATTTTTCCCCTTATAAAAACATGGATATATATACACACACACACACATATATATACAGTTGTGTCCAAAATAATAGCAGTGTGTTGAAAAAAGTGACTAAAGCTGAAAATCCTTCTAATAGCTTTTATTTCCATCCACACAAATGCATTGGGAACACGACACATTCTATTCCAAATCACAACATGAAGAAAAATACATCAAATTTGTGTTGTTCCTCTAAAAAAAAATTGAAGAAAAGTGAATATTAGACGGTTCAAAAAAAATCTCAGTGTTTGTATTCTTCTTTACAAACTCAAACATTCACTATATAAACTGAGAAATGTTTGAAGATTTTGCTTTCCTTTGAATGACTTCATGAATATTTGGTTGTAGTCGCACTGTTTCTGAGAACTGCTGTACATCTGTGTTGCATGGAGTCCCCCAACTTCTGGCCCCTGTGATCAGGTATTCCAGCCCAGGATGATTGGACGACATTCCACAGTTCTTCTCTATTTCTTGGTTTTGCCTCAGAAACTGCATTTTTGATGTCACCCCACAAGTTTTCTATTGGATGAAGATCCGGGGATTGGGCTGGCCACTCCATAACGTCCATCTTGTTGGTCGGGAACCAAGATGTTGCACGTTTACTGGTGTGTTTGGGGTCGTTGTCTTGTTGGAACACCCATTTCAAGGGCATTTCCTCTTCTGCATAAGGCAGCATGACCTCTTCAAGTATTCTGATGTATTCAAACTGATCCATGATCCCTGGTATGCGATAAATAGGCCCAACACCGTAGTATGAGAAACATCCCCATATCATGATGCTTGCACCACCATGCTTCACTGTCTTCACAGTGTACTGTGGCTTGAATTCAGTGTTTGGGGGTCGTCTGACAAACTGTCTCCGCCCACTAGACCCAAAAAGAACAATCTTACTTTCATCAGTCCACAAAATGTTGCGCCATTTCTCTTTAGGCCGGTCAATGTGCTCTTTGGCAGATTGTAACCTCTTCAGCACATGTCTTTTTTCCAACAGTGGGACTTTGCGGGGACTTCTTGCAGATAGCTTGGCTTCACATAGGCGTCTTCTAATTGTAACAGTCCTCACAGGGAACGTCACACCTTCTTTCATCTTCCTGGAGCTGATTGTTGGCTGAGTCCGCCCCATTTTGGCTATTCTTCTATCCACTCCAATGGTAGTTTTTCGCTTTCTTCCACGTCTTTCAGGTTTTGGTTGCCATTTTAAAGCATTTGCGATCATTTTAGCTGAGCAGCCGATCATTTTCTGCACTTCTTTATATGTTTTCCCCTCTCCAATCAACTTTTTAATCAAGGTACGCTGTTCTTCTGAACAATGTCTGGAACGACCCATTTTCCTCAGAATTTCAGAGAGAAATGCACTGTAACCAGCATGTCCAACATTTGCTGCCTTCCTCCCTTAAATAAGGGCAATAATTACCACCTGTTTTTCAAAGAATGAATGACTTCACTAATAGAACTCCACACTGCTATTATTTTGAACACGCCCCTTTCAATGAGTGATTCAATGACACAGAATCAGCAGCATGCATGTCATGACTGTTGGGTCTGTTGGATTTCTATGACTCTACTACACCTGCTAGGAAATTATTTGCCATGTAGAAATATCATTTCTACCAAAAACAGTGATTGATCCGGTTAGTGATGTCTGTTAGGTAAATTGGTGACTTAAAGCCATCCATAGATGGTGCAATATTTTTTTTTCTGCACCCACAGGTTGCAGGAAAGAAAATTGCTCAATTCCCCCATCAACAGTAAGTGTTGATGGGGAAATCTCTCCTGCAAAGCTATTGTGTTCTCTCGTTGGGGGGGAACATGGGGTGCCATCCCTGCCAGTAGAGCACACAGTGATTATTGCTAGCGGCTATAGCAACTGCATCAAAAATCTAACATGCTGTTGTACCCAAGTTGATTGATCAGTCAGCCTCTGCCCATGCATGGTTCAAATCTAAAAGCTATAGAAGGGTTGAATATCGGCCGGTTCAGGAGGGACCTGGACGATATTCAAACTGTCTATAGGCTTTAGTCATCCAATCAGTTTCAAAGGTAAATTATGTTTTATAAATCCCCTCACATATGATTGGCTATTCAAAGTAAACAGCTTAAATTGGCTCAGGGGACATTCTCTACTTAAACCAACCACATTATTTCATTATTACAGCAGAGCGTGTGGCTAGATTCAGCTAGATAAATGCCTGATTGAGTGCCGTGGTATTAATATTTGCATAATGTGTTTAATGCTGTTTACAGCTGAACTCTAGGTAGATATAAAATAATGAGGTAATTTCTCTGCTCACTCTGCTTTCCCTCCCTGTCAGTGTGCTCTTTGTTAGCAAATATGCATGCAGAACAATTGATTGGCTCCCAGACCTGCCCTTCCTTCTCCCATTCTGAGAGCTGCTGTATAGCAGATTGCAAAAGGGCAAATTCCAAATTCATTTTAGGTACTTACACTTTTTACATTGTAAATAATATATTGAGTTATATATCTAGGACTACCTAGCATCATTAGGTTTATATCTTTTATATCTGCCTGTAGTTGAGCTTTTATGTCCATCCTAAATAGAATCTTGCTCTCGGTGATATTCATCCAATGACCACAGCTTTAGGTTTGAAATACTTTTGCATAAAAATAATTATTTGTACAGTGTAATGTCTCAAAACCTGAAATCTGTGGGATTGAATCGTACATTATATGACCAAAGGTTTTTGGACACCTGCCAGGTCCAACAAGCTCACCTACTGTATATGAGCTTTTGGACTACTGTATATGAGCTTGGTGGACATCCCAATCCAAAGTCATGACTTTTATTGTGCAGTCGACCCTTGTTTGCCGCTAACCGCTCTTCTGGAAAGACTTTCAACAAGATTTTCTCAGGTTAGGCCCTGACATTGGATGAGAAGACCTGGCTGACCATTAGTGTTCAACATCATCCCAAAAGGTGTTCAGAAATCTCAAAGGCTCTGTGAATGCCATGGAGATTATTAGGAAACGGACACCTTATTTGTTGCTATAACAGCCTCCACTCTTCTGGGTAGGCTTTCCACAAGATTTTGGAGTGTGTCTGTGGACATTTGTGCCCATTCAGCCAAAAGAGAAGTCATGAGATTAGGTAATGATGCTGGATAAGAAGACCTGGCTCACCATTGGCATTCTTGTTCGTCCCAAAATTGTTCAGAAGACTTGAGGACTCTCTGTAGGTCATGGACATTAATAGGAAGCTGACCCCTAACATGCGGCTATAACAGCCTCCACTCTTCTAGGAAGACTTTCCACAAGATTTTGGAGCAGGTCTGTGGGAATTTATGTCCATTCAGCCATAAGAGAATTTGTGAGGTAAATTACTAATAATGGATGAGAAGACCTGGCACACCAACAGTGTTCTAGTTCATCCCAACACATGGCTTTGTGTTAGCCATGGACATTAATAGGAAGTTGACCCCACATTTGTGGCTTTAACAGCCTACACTATTCTGGGAAAGCTTTCAACAAGATTTTGGAGTGTTTGTGGGAGTTTGTACCCATTCCATTTGAGAGGTCAGGTACTGATGTTGGATGAGAAGGCCTGATTTACAGTGTTCTGATTCATCCCAGAGGGGTCCAGTAGGGTGGTGAGAGATCTGTGCAGAACACTTGAGTTCCTCTACACCAAACCATGTCTTTATGGAGCTGACTTTGCACACAGGACCACAGTCATGCTTGCACCGTCTTCCTCAAAGTGTTTCTGTGAAAGTTGAAAACCTGCAATTGTCAAAAATATCTTTGTACAGTTGCAAGAAAAAGTATGTGAACCCCTTGGGATTACGTGGAGTTTTGCATGAATTGGGCATAAAATGTGCTCTGAACGTCATCTAAGTCACAACAATAGAAGAACACAGTCTGCTGAACATAATACTACACAAACATTAGATGTTGCCATGGTTTAAGTGCACATAACATGTAAACATTCACAGTGCAGGGAGGAAAACGTATGTGAGGCCCTAGCTTAATGACTTCTCCCAGAGCTAATTGGAGCCAGGAGTGAGCCAACCTTGACTCCAATCAGTGTGATGATATTGGATGTGTTACTGACAGCTGTCCTGCCCTTAAAAAACACACACCTGTTTTGGGTTTACTGGTTTCAAGAAGCACTGTCTGATGAGAACCATGCCTCGCAGAAAAGAGCTCTCAGAAGACCTACGATCAAGAATTGTTGACTTGCATGAAGCTGGAAAGGGTTACAAAAGTATCTCCAAAAGCCTTGATGTTCATGTGTCCACAGTAAGACAGACTGTCTACAAATGGAGAAAGTTTAGCACTGTTGCTACTCTCCCTAGGCGTGGTCGTCCTGTAAAAATGACTGCAAGAGCACAGCGCAGAATGCTGCATGAGGTAAAGAAGAATCCCAGAGTGTCAGCTAAAGACCTACAGAAATCTCTGGCACATGCTAACATTTTTGTTGACACATCTACAATAAGGAAAACATGAAACAAGAATGGAGTACATGGGAGGACACCACGGAGGAAGCCATTGCTGTCCAAAAAGAATATTGCAGCACGTTTGAAGTTTGCAAAAGAGCACCTGGATGTTCCACAGCACTACTGGCAAAATATACTGTGGACAGATGAAACCAAGATTGAGTTGTTTGGGAAGAACACACAACACTATGTGTGGAGAAAAAATGGCACAGCACACCAACATCAAAACCTCATCCCCACTGTGAAACATGGCGGAGGGAGCATCATGGTTTGGGGCTGCTTTGCTGCCTCAGGGCCTGGACGGATTGTTGTCATTGATGGGAAAATGAATTCCAGAGTTTATCAAGACATTTTGCAGGAAAACGTATGATCATCTGTCCGCCAACTGAAGCTCTGCAGAGGATGGGTGATGCAACAGGACAATGACCCAAAGCATACGAGTAATTCAACAAAACAATGGCTGCAACAGCACAGAAGACGCCTTCTGGAGTGGCCCAGTCAGAGTCCTGACCTCGACCCGATTGAAATGCTGTGGCATGGCCTTAAGAGAGCGATTCACACCAGACATCCCAAGAATATTGCTACACTGAAACAGTTTTGTGAAGAGGAGTGGTCCAAAATGACTCCAGATCGTTGTGCAGGTCTGATCTGCAACTACAGGAAACGTTTGGTTGAGGTTATTGCTGCCAAAGGAGGGTCAACCAGTTATTAAGTCCAAAGGTTCACATACTTTTTCCTCCCTGCACTGTGAATGTTTACATGTTATGTGCAATTAAACCATGGCAACATCTAATGTTTGTGTAGTATTATGTTCAGCAGACTGTGTTCTTCTATTGTTGTGACTTAGATGATGTTCAGAGCACATTTTATGCCCAATTCATGCAAAACTCCACGTAATCCCAAGGGGTTCACATACTTTTTCTTGCAACTGTATGCCATATCATTAGCAGCACCCTTCACTGGAAATGCATGAATGCCTTATTTAGGAGAGGTGTCCTCATACTTTTGGCCACAAAGGAAGGTGTAAATTTCAGATGTCCAAAATTTTTTGGCTATATAATGTGTAATACTCAGGCACCTAAACAGCAAGTCGTATTCATTGTATGCACAAATTTACTGTCCTGCTATGATATAAAAAGCACAGCACTAAGCATAACAATAGAACAAACACAAGCAAGATACTGTGAGCTAAATTGTCAGTAAACAGCAAAGACACAAAACAGTGTTGTCGGTAAACATTTCATAGCAAAAAAGACATATTCATTGTGCATCATAAAAAGCAGTTTGGATATGTTTATATCATTGTCAGAAAAAAGCAAAGACTTGTGCAGCATTTGTAAAAAGTAGAGACTATACTTACTATAGATAGAAACTTGTGTGAAAGGGGCGTGAATAGCAATGTTTTGGCAGAAAATCACAGCATATAGTATAACACAGTAAAGATCAGATAAAAATAAGGTTTTGTAGGGATACCAACCAGCAAAGGGAGAATTAAGTGTTGATGTTGTAAGTGAGGTTTGTTTGCTTTATGGTCATAAGCTAGATACAAATATGATGATTGAGCCTCCAAATATTGAGGTAAAGGTGCCAATAGATATGTTATGCACATTCAGAGATCCAACGAAATGAATGTTAAGGCTGAGCATGCATGTTTATGTACTGGGTGGACATCCATGGCATTAATGTTTCCTTCATTCACTGGAGGACACAGCACAGGGATTGACATGTGGACACTCTGAAAATCAGAAAGAGGCATGCTACCCATAGTGGTTATATACCTATACTTCCTCAGTGCGTACGGTCCCATCCTACACAAAGGTGTCCTGGATTCTGATGGGAACATTTTTAGATAGATACATTGAGCCAGCATTCCAATATTCTGAGCACAGAAAACAGCAACAAGGCCTGCAAAGACTTCCAGAATCCAGTAATTTAATGGTACTCATAGAATCCCTGCAAGGACTTCCAATTGTACTCGTAGAATCCCTGCCAGGACTTCCAATTGCACTCCTAGAATCCCTGCCAGGACTTCCAATTGTACTCGTAGAATCCCTGCCAGGACGTTCAGTGGGACTTGCTGAATCACTGCTGGCACTTTCAAAATCCCTGCCAGCAGTTCCAATGGTACTTACAGAACTCCTGCCAGTACTTCCAATGGTTCTTGCAGATTCTCTGCCTGGACTTCAGGAGTTCCCTGGAACGACACTAGATGTATTCTCTAACAAAAAGTGTATGTAATCTTTAGCCTTTGAAGTGGTTGTTGCTGCGTTTTCCTTAAACTATCTCTTGATGCAAGAATTAATTTAATTATGTGGGGGATTGCCTGATCATTGCTGACCCAGACTGACCCTGACTATTCTGTCTGCCAAGACCCTTGCCTAGACCTGACTATCCTGCTTGTCTGCCAAGACCCCTGCCTAGACCTGATTACTCTTCTGTCATTTGCCTACCAAGACCCATGCCTGGACCCGAATACTCTTCTGGCTACCATGTTGTACTGCATTCTCCACACTTTAGCTGTCCCTGTTCCTGCTACCCCTTAGTGGGGTGTACCTGAGAGCATCAACCTGGAGACAATTACAGAGAAGTAAATTGGAACCACTGGGGTCTCCAGCCCATCTCCAAGTTCAGGAGCTCTAGTGAAGATGGACTGCCACTTAGATGAACTGTGCCTAAGGTTAGCCTGTGCCATCTGCAAGTGTGGGACCATAACCCACTGCCTACCTTGCACCTGTCAATTCCAGAGGCCTTGGAGGTATGAGTTTGGAATGGCCTACTTGAACCATTCCTAGATGAATACACTCTGGTCATGTTTCTCTTTTCTATCTTTTAAATAATCTTGGTGTGCTGACTCATCATATTTTGTTAGTTTCTGGTGCCACCACCTTCCATGCACCCAACCATTCTAGAGGTCCTGGAGGTTAGAATGCAGTGTGGACCTTCCTGAACTATTTCTAAAATGAGTCAACAAATCAAACCTATGCCTTAACAGATTGGGATCCTACTTTCCTTACCACAACTTTGCTTTTATGACCTGGTCACCCTTCTACACCTATACTAAGCTTTATGGGGTGGATGTGCTTGCATAGGTGGAAGCTATCTTTGGTCATAAGTTCCTGCTCTGTGATCACTCATATGCTCCTTGGACCATAAGGACCTGCTTCTTTGCCTTGTTGGATGTACTTGGCTGCCCTGCTCTCAGGCATCCCATGCATAAAGCATTACTGTGCGGTGTCCTCGAATAAATCAAGGACAAATTAGGATGTTTTGTACTCACTGTAAAGGTTTCTCTGAAAGTCACTGGAGGACATGGTTTTCTCCCCTCTATGGGCGGTCTCTTTGAGATGGTTTGTGGGCATGATTGTGAGAAGTATGTTATACCTTCCACTATGTGACAACTGAGCTCTTGAGCCAACAGAGGTATAATCATTAGAGAGAGCTGGACCCTTTTTGATGTGCATAGTGTCCAAACATCTTGTGCTTGGTTGTAATCCCACACATAAAGACTTATTGTGCTTTGTCTTCCTATGAGTCTCAAAAAAATGATTTTATTATGAGCACATTTTCTCTCTATGGACAGAGGGAACTTAGCTGATAATTTCCATTGAAATGAGATGGCTACAGATGTCTGCATAGGCTGCAAAACCTCCAGTAGACATCTGGCTATGATTGGCTGGATCAGGTGACAATCATTTCACATCTGTGGGCACCTTTATTGTTGTACATAGTGATGAGAGAATCGATTGGCATGAAAATTGTGGAGCTGGTGAAATGCAAATTTTGTGATTCACCTTGTATGCAATATTTGAACATTTTCAGATAATTTTGTAAAATTTAAGTCACTACTGACAGAATTCTTGAGTTGAATGCTTCTATGCAGACCAGACAGATTATAATGCAGATATTGGAGTAAATCGAAGGTCAGCAAATCGGCGAGTCTCTGGATTCGAACATCACTAGTCATAAGCCCTCAAAACAAATAAGCAAAGTACCCTGTTAAGGGCAGATATCACAGTGAGCATAAAGAGAGAAACCCTGCAGCCTACAGACGTTAGATGGCCGCCGGCTGTGCATGCAGGACCCGACCACAGATCGCTGTACAAGCATGCATGTTCACATCAAATGTGCGAGTATGCGCCTATGGAGAAGGAAGGGGGAACACTCTGTAGCCATCCCTGGCAACTGCCTATCTCTGGAAAAAGGCTCAGGCAAGGGATGTTTGCCATAGTCCAGGAGGACCTACAAAATTTTGAACGTTCCCAAACCTGACCATCAATTGATTCATCAAGTGAATGTTCTCCTACATTTGTTGGAACCTTTAGACATCTTTAAAAAAAAAATAACAGTAGGTGATACCTTGAGAAGAAACAGGTAACATGTCCCACACAATTTAAGAGTCAAAAAGGAATTATTTTTGTAATTATTTTGGAATCATTCCCTTGATTGCTGATTCTCGGTTGACATAGGTTGCCCAGTACACCAGATTAAAGATTGCAAACAAGACAGGGAAGACAATGCGTGAGATCTTGTCAATGCGGCTTACGCTGTTGTAAGTCTTTTTGCCGTCCGATGACTTTAGCTCAGCGTGGGGTGGAGACAGAGGAGGAGGTGGGAGAGCAGCGTTCTTCGCAATTGTGGCCAAGGCCGGTTCCTTGATGTTCAGTGTGTAGGTAGTCCCCACTATGTTGTAGGTCGTGTTGGACTTCTTTGTCAGGATTATAGGTTCTTTTATCTAGGGAGAGAATACAAAACCGCATGCTTAGCTACTCGGTGCTGTCACACAATGCTGTATTATAATGATTCACACTTATGAATGGCTATGTTCTCTCTAGGTTAAATGTCAACCACCCTTTATGCAGAATAAATGTAGGATGAAAACTTCTGGTAATGTTTTACATATACACCTCTAAACCTTGTGCTTTCTGCTATAGGGGGGCATTTCTGCATTTCTGTAAATCAATCAGGTTTCTGCTAAAACCAAAGGCCACTACTCCACACTCATACTACTAGTAATTTCTGCTCTTTCCTCCTCAAAAAAACCCACTCCCTAGTTCTTCAAGGCTGCTTTCCTGTTTCTGATACACACTCCTCCAGCCCTCCTACCCTTAGACCCTGGACTCCTACATCCTCTCTCAACTTTGCAGCCAATGGTTCAATGGCCAGTGTAAATAAGAGAGGTGATAAGGGGCAACCCTGTCTGATTCCCCTATGGCTTTGAAAAGCTTCTGATGAGTCCATTAATCCTAATGCAAGCTTTAGGCTCCCAATATAAAAGCTTCACCAACGAAATGAACGTGGAACCAAAGCCAAACTTAGCCAGGAGTGGGAAAAAATATGCCCAGTCTACTGAGTCAAATGCTTTTTTTGTATCTAATGACAATATCACTCTATCCGCTGCGTTATCATGCATTACTTGCAAATTAACTAAGAGCCGCCTAAGATTAATATGAGCACACCTGCCTGGCATAAAGCCAGTCTGGTCAGACCCGACTAGCTTTAGAATTAGGAGGTATGGCACCAACAGTTCCCAATATAATTTATACCATTCCATCAGATAGCAGTCAAGACCAGGAGATTTATGAGGGGAAAGAGAAGCAATTGCAACCTCAATCTCTTAGGTAGATGCTAAATATTCTGATATAGAGGATGCCGAAACATCACCCTGAGACTGATAAAATTGCTCAAAAGTGCACAATATCTCCTGTGTCTCTTCAATAATCTTGCCCTGAGGATTATGAATACATAATATAGAAATTGGAGTGAAGGAGGATCTGGCTAAAAAAGCTATAAAAATGCCTATTTTTATCCGCAAACTCAAATATGCGTTTGCGTTGATGCAGTTTACCTTTACTCACTTGCTCTGCCAAATGAATACGATACAAGCGTAAGTATTCCTGCCATGTTTTATACAGTTGTGGCCAAAATTATTCAACCCCCACTGAAATTGAGTGTTTTGGCCAGTTTGACATTGCTTTTGATCATTCAGTCATCTTGCTTACATTTACATTAAAGAGGCACTTGTAGGTCAGACAAATATAACATAACAGTTATAATGAAATAACCACAAATGTCTTTTCTGTGCTCACAGCATTATCAGTTTTATTCAACCCCCAAGTGACATTCAATCTTAGTACTTAGTACAGCATCCTTTTACAGTTATAACAGCTTTTAAACGTGAAGCATAGCTTGACACAAGTGTCTTGCAGCGATCTACGGGTATCTTCGCCCATTCTTCATGGGCAAAGGCCTCCAGTTCAGTCACATTCTTAGGCTTGCGCACTGCAACTGCTTTCTTTAAGTCCCACCAGAGGTTCTCAATCGGATTTAAGTCTGGTGACTGCGATGGCCACTCCAAAATGTTCCAGCCTTTCCTCTGCAACCATGCTCTAGTGGACTTGGAGGTATGCTTGGGATCATTGTCCTGTTGAAAGGTCCAACGTCTCCCAAGCCTCAGGTGTGTGACGGACTGCATCACGTTTCCATCCAATATCTCCTGGTACTGAAGAGAATTCATGGTACCTTGCACACGCTGAAGCTTCCCTGTACCTGCAGAAGCAAAACAGCCCCAAAGCATGATTGACCCTCCACCATGCTTCACAGTAGGCAAGGTGTTCTTTTCATCATAGGCCTTGTTCTTCCTCCTCCAAACATAGCGTTGATCCATGGGCCCAAACAGTTCTAATTTTGTTTCATCAGTCCACAGAACACTATCCCACAACTTTTGTGGTTTGTCCACATGGCTTTTGGCATACTGCAGTCGACTCTTCTTATTCTTTGGAGACAGCAAGGGGGTACGCCTGGGAGTTCTGGCACGGAGGCCTTCATTACGCAGTGTGCGTCTTATTGTCTGGGCTGAAACTTCTGTACCCACATCTGACAAATCTTTTCTCAGTTCCTCAGCAGTCACACGGGGACTTCTCTCCACTCTACGCTTCAGGTAGCGCACAGCAGTCGAAGTCAGCATCTTCTTTCTGCCACGACCAGGTAGCGTTTCAACAGTGCCCTTTGCCTTGAATTTGCGAATGATGCTTCCTAAGGTGTCTCTTGGTATGTTTAACATCTTTGCAATCTTCTTATAGCCATTGCCCTTCCTGTGAAGAGAAATCACCTCTTCTCTTGTCTTCCTGGACCATTCTCTTGCCTTCACCATGTTTGTAACCACACCAGTAAATGTCTAGAAGGAGCTGAGTATCACAGTCATTTTAAAGCTGCCTAATTGGTGCTTATTATGCTTGATTGCTGCTCGGTGACATCCACAGGTGTTTTCAATACCTGATGGAAAGCACCTGTATGAACCTCTGTTCTTCAGAGTGGTAGTCTTTAAGGGGTTGAATAATTGTGGCAATGAAGAAACCACATAAGAACCATTTACTACTGTATTACATAAACAATTGATGTCATTTTAGTTGCATTTGGGTAGTTACAACGTCCTTGTAGGATTTGATTCTGAATACAATTCCAAATGTACACTATAGTCCCTAAACCCCTTTACAGCATTGGGGGTTGAATAATTTTGGCCACAACTGTAGTTATTAGAAGAGGGATCTCCAACATACAAGCATTCAGCCCAGGACACTTGAGTCTCAAGTTGTTCTACATCAACCCTCAGAGCTCAATTCAAGAGAGAGAGTATGGTGAGTTTTTGAATGGCAGGAGAACTCTCTTACCCCCGGGTTCCTATGTCTCCAAACATCAACTAACTCATGGGTCTCCAGCCATGTTGCCAACACCGATTGAGACCTAGATACACAGCCCTAATGATCCAGAGCAGCATTCGAAATCACAGTAAAGTCCCCCAGAAGCAGAAAAGCCCCCTCTGCCACAGAGAGGCATATATCTGAGAAAATATCCTCTAATACTGCGAAGGAGAATGGTGGAGGAATATATAAGCTCACAAAAGTAAAACACTGAGTAAAAATTTTACAGACTAAAATAACAAATCTTCCTCCTGGATCTGTCTTAACCCTTAACACATGTATATACAACCGCAACTTGTTGAGTGCTTTATTCCCATAACACAGAAAAAGATAACCAACCTTGGGGGTCAGAGGTCTACACCAAACCCTCCAATACCAATATAGGGGGTCCCGTCTCCAAGCCAACTTCTAGAGACAGAATCGCCTATCCGGAGTGGCAAATAGTGAACACTTAGTAACAATAAATAACCACCGTAATTAGAGGTACTAAACCTCTTGCATGGGACTAAATCAAAGTATTATCACAGAAGGACCCAAGATAAAGTCATGCACCAATCTTCTTCAGAGTACAAAGTCCTCAGGCAGCTCTATGTTCTCACAGGGCCCAAAAAAAAAAACACAGCCCCCACAGCGTTAAACTGGGAAAGAGACATCAAGTTCCTTGTAGGATAATAGACATCCATAGAAGAGGTCAATCGTCCATGCGGCCATCCGCCACATTCGGGCACCCCCTGGCATCCAGTCAAATGGGGGGCCTCCACTGGGCTATTGAAAAAATATACTCTACCCCTATCCACCACTCGCAACTTAGCAGGATATAGCATACTGTATATCAACTGACACTCAAAGTCGTTTTTTCACATGAACAAAACTCGCCCGCTGCTTCTGCGTAGCTGCGGAAAAATCAGGATATATAGATATACGACTGCCATTGTAGAGAAGTTCTCCAAGTGCTCTAGCCACTTTGAAAATATTCTCCCGGTCCAAAAAGTGTAGTATACGTGCTATCATAGGCCTTGGAGGAGCTTCTGGACGCGGAGCCCACATGGGAATCCTATGCGCCCGTTCTATGGCAAATAGGCGGCAGAAAGTACAAGCTTCCATACGTTCCTTAAGCCAACATTCCAGAAAATCCTCAGGCTGTTTTCCTTCAGCCCTCTCCGGGAAGCCCACTGATTTCCTGTTTCTACTCCCACCAGTCGCAGCGTTCTTTCTCTGTTGCCTACAACTCTCCACTTTATTTTTCCATAAGGATCCTCCAAGATTCTGTCCTCAGGCTCCTACTCTTCTTTATTTACACCTCCTCCGTTGGTCACTTGATAATCTCCCATGGTTTCCGATACCCTCTTTATACTGATGACATCCAAATCTATCTCTCTACTCCTCAACCTCACCCCCTCTGACATTACTAACTCATATATCGGTGTGGATGTCATAACCCTTCTTCAAACCCAATTCAGAATTGTAGCAATTGTACGTACAGAGATGGACACGGTCATCCATCTTACTCAAGACCCTCCATCTTGTATATCTCTCTCCCTCCAATCCCCCTCCTCAGGAATGTGGTCTCTGAGTTCTAAAGGCATCAGGCCCAGCTGGAGACCTTCATGGTTATAAATCCCAAATTAGCTGGTGCCCGGGTGTCTGTTAGCTTCTCAATCTGGGATAATCGTAAAACCATAAACCAATCCTACACTGGGCTTCAAAGACACTCCAGCTAGCCGAAAACAGACCTCACATTTAAAACCCACTTTTCCATATAATTTTATATCTTAAGGTAGGAAATAATTACATAAACATAAAGCATATATTCGGATAACTCAATTTAATGCGAGTCGTCTGATATCTTACACCCCTCGTGGAAGTCTACAGGAGAGCAGAAAGCCATATAGTTCTAGCTGGAATAGTAAATTATGTCATGTTTGATATCTAGACGTTCAGCAGATGATTCTGCATATTAATCTACCCGTGGATAGAATGTTACATGTACTTAGGGAAGGTTATTGCCCTGGTATAACTTGTGAGGGATTTTGGTTCTATCCTGAGTCCCCTGCCTACAACACCCCTCCCCAAATGAGGCGATTGGTTCTCTGCTTTAAGGAGACACCCTGCTGAGTTCCTAGAAAAAGGCTGTTATGCTTGGAGCAGTTAAGTTGAAGAATTCTCCCTTTTAACATCGGAACCAACTTGGGAGACGGTACCCTTTTGACCTGAAACCTGATCTGCTTAACCCCGGACTTTTGGCAAGTACTCTACCTCTCTAAACTTCTGTTATCTCTCTGTTGTGGTATTGCTCTCTGTATATATATATATATGCTACATCTTTTTCTGTAAATACTTTTATTACACCATTTTGACTTTTTTAGTAATACTGTTTCTAAAGCTCTTTAATGCAAACTATGAATCCCTGTCTCTGAAGAGCGCTACTGTGTGTTTTAAACCTCTATATATCTCTGCCTGCGGTGACAGTGGTATACAGATGATTATTCAAACATCATAGTGTTATTGCTAATATTGGCGAGTTTCCTCCTTTTCTCTACAAAAAGGCGGTGGTGGCAGTGTAAAGGGTTAAATGCGTAATTAACCTGACCCAGTAACAATTGCTCTCAGGCTGCAGGTACATAGATTGTGGTCCATTAGCTGGAAAATCTTTCTGCAGGGTGCAGCTGAGCGTGGCATTGTTACGCACGTGACAGCGCGGTTTTAGATTGGCTAGTCCTTCGGTCACGAGTTGGTGAGAAGGGCTGGGGCTCTGACGCCGCGATCGTCACAATAATATTAAAGTCTCTCCTTACCCACTATCCAACTTTTCCATCAAGATCAATAATACAACACTATTACTATTAGTAGTCCCTTCACTCATGCCACGGTACTAGGTGTAATACTAGACTCTGACCTTTCCTTCCAACCTCAAATCCAATCCCTGTCCAAATCTTATAGACTTCACATAATTAACTCTTCCAAAATACCCTTCTTAATCAATTAAACCACCAAGTTACTCATTCACTCCTATGTTATCTCTCACCTTGACTGTTGCAACCCCTTCCATGTTGGTCTACTTCTTCACAGGATATTCCCTCTTCAGTCTATCTTTAAAGCTACAGCCAGAATCATCTAGCTTACGAACCTATCAATGTCCACTGCACTATTTTGGCAATAATTACATTGGCTTATAAATTGCCCAAAAAATAAAATTCAAAATACCTGCAATACCATGCAAAGTTACCTACAAGTCTGCCCCGAGCCACATTGACAACCTCTTATCAAAATATTACCTAGACTAACCTCTTTACTCCTCCAAAGACCTCCTGCCCTCTAGCTCCCTTGTCTCCCACTTCCTTGTTCACCTCCAGAACTTCTCCGGAGCCTCTCTTATCCTCTGAAAATCCCTACCCTAATTTGTCCAGCTATTTCCTATTCTGGCCACCTTTAGATGATCCCTGAAAACTCATCTCTTCAGTGAAGCCTATCCCATTTTCACCTAATCATTGGATTTTTAAAGTAGCTCTAAATAAAAAAAGGAAAACAAACAAACGTGATATTTAACTTCTCTGTGCAATGGTTTTGCATAGCGCAGCCCCGATGCTCCCCTCCTCTGGTCCCCCACTGGCACTCCTGGCTCTTCCACCCTTCCCATTGCCCCATAGCAAGCCGTTTGCTATGGGGGCATTCATCTGGGTTCGCTCCGGAGCCGCGCTCTGTCTTTTCACACACAGAGCAGTTCTCGGCCCCTCTCCCCGCTCTCTCCTTACTGGCTCAGTGGCTGTGATTGGCTCCCACTGCTGTTTCTAAGCCTATGAGGAGAGAGAGTCCCGGGAGAGTAACTGATCTCACGCGCAAGGCTGGATCAAGATGGGGCTCAGGCAAGGGGTCTGGGTCTGGGGGAAAGGGGAGCTTCCTGCAGAAGGGTTTTTACCTTAATGCATTGAGGTAAAAAAAACCCTGAGGCTGTAGAACCACTTTAATTTTTCCATTAGCTCATCTCTCTCACAGTTGTTACTTTTTGTGCAACTTGCCCTCTCTATTAAACTAGAAGCTCTCATGAGCAGGGCCCTCTGAATTGAATTGTATTGTAAACATACCATCTTTGATACTCTTACTTTTGCTTCCAACTACCTTCATACTCAGATCACTTGGCCTTACAATTTATCTTACCTAGAGATCTGTGCGCTTGAATTTTCCCCTGTAGTATCCTTTTTCAGATCTCATGCATTTTCTATATCTGACTTGTCATGGGACTTGTTTGAATGAATTGGTGATATTTTTTAAAGCCCTAAATTCATTCTACATTCTACATCACAACACATGTTAAAACGGAAACTATAATGGTTGAGTCAATGTTATTATATTGTTTAGTTATACTATATAGCCAAAGGTTTGTGGACATCTGACTATCACACCTACAAGTACAGTATACGGGATTGTTGGACATCCTATTCCAAAACCATGGACATTAATATGGAGTTGCTCATCCTCCTACCCAACCTATGAGGCTACAACAGCCTCCACTCTTCTGGGAAAGGTATTCCTGAAAATTATGGAGGTTGTGGGAATTTGTGCCCATTTGTGAGGTCAGGTACTGATGTTGGATAAGTAGAAGTGACTTAGACCTTTTCAGTAGGATTGAGGTCAGGACTCTGAAGGCCATTCAAGTTCCTCCACACCAGTCTCATCAAACAATATCTTTATAGAGCTGGCTTCGTACACAGTGGCACAGTCATGGTAGAACCTGTAAAGGGTCTTTCCCAAACTGTTGCCACAAGGTTGAAGAACACAATTGTGTACAATGTCTTTGTATGCAGTACAAAGTACTACCTGTTCCCTTTGCTGGAAGCACCTGAACTCCACAATTTGGAGGGGTTGTGCATATAGTTTTGGCCATATAGTGTATGAATACAGAATCTGTTTTACAAATACCATTGCATGCATGACAATGGATTTACAGAGCTTTTTGGGTTGTCTTAGGAGACAGCACATACAGTAGCATCATACCCTAAGGCACTGCATTGATATAAAACTTCTAAATAAGCAGCCTGATATTAGTTATTTCTGAGTCACCCTTGTGAATCATTAAGGCGTAGCTGCAGTCTTATGTTTGAAAATTAAAAGTCTTTAATTTAAAAGACTTTTAATAAACAGACACAACTATCTAGGGATCCAGTGCTGTCCTCACCTGTGCCAGTTTTTCCACTGGTCTTTAGGCCCTGATGCCGGCATCTTAACTGTGGGCAGCTGGCTTTGACTCCTTGTGGCCAATCAGTGATCACATGAATAGTAGTAAGCAAGATGTCATTACCTGACATCATTGCTTACTACGTATGAAATCTGTGAATGATCACCAAGGTCACAAGGTACAGGGCTATTCACAACAGACTTGTACCATGTGACAAGCTATAACCAATCACAGCTCTCACAGTATTTCTCAATGGCTGCAAGAATGCAGTCAGAGAGAAGGAGAAATGACTGATTTTACAGCCTTTATGGGTGTAAAAGCAATCAGCGTGAAAAAAAAACAAAACTCTTCATCACCCCCCACAAGTAGTACAGTGTCACTATGGTGACACTGTACTGCTAGGGTGACAGTATGTTAAAAACCCCCATAAATAATAATATAAAAAAATAAAATTAGAAAAATTATAATTTTTGGTTATAAACTAATTTTGTTTTTTTTTAACTAAAAATATAACTGAATACATTTTGGCCAAGATTTATGAATATTTATTTGCAAACTTTTAGAAGAAAAACACTTTTTTTCAACATTTTTGGACATTTTCATTCATATAGAAAAAAAATAAAAATCCCAGTGGTGAATAAATACCACCAAAATAAAGTTTTATCTGTCTCAAAAAAAGCTAACAAAAAATCATATGGGTACATGTGACTGTGCGTGGCGTCAGACCCCAGCCCTTCTCACCAACTTGTGACCAAAGGACCAGCTGATCCCAGACCACGCTGTCACTTGCGCAACAATGCCACTCTCAGCTGCACCCTGCACAAAGATTTTCCAGCTCGAGCGACCACAATCTATGTGCCAGCCGCATGAGAGCGATTGTTACTGGGTCAGGTTAATTATGCAATTAACCCTTCACACTGCCACCGTAACCTTTTTACAGAGAAGGAGGAAACTCACAGCTCTTAGCAGTAACACTATGATATAAATATAAGCGTCTGTAATACACACTGCCACCACAGACAGATGTATTCAGAGGATTATTACATACAGTAGCACTCTTCAAGAGACAGGGATTCTTTAGTTTGCACTAGAAGCTTTAGAGAGAGTTTCAACACTTTTCAGAAAATAGGATTTATTACTAAAAAAGGTCAAATTGGTGCAATTAAAATATTTACAGAAAAAGATGTAACAAATAAATATATATATATATATATATATATAAATATATATATATATATATATATATATATATATATATACACACAGTGAGGAACAGAAGTATTTGAACACCCTGCACTTTTGCAAGTTCTCCTACTTAGAAATCATGGAGGGGTCTGAAATTCACATTGTAGGTGCATTCCTACTCTGAGAGACAGAATTTTTTTAAATAATTCAGGAAATCACATTGTATGGTTTGTAAAGAATGTATTTGTCTCGCACTGCTGAACATAAATATTTGAACACCTGAGAAGATCAGTGTTAATATTTGGTACAGAAGCCTTTGTTTGCCATTACAGAGGTCAAACGTCTCCTGTAGTCCTTGACCAGGTTTGCACTGCAACAGGGATTTTGGCCCACTCCTCCACACAGATCTCCTCTAGATTTGTCAGGTTTCTGGGCTGTCGCTGAGCAACACGGAGTTTCAGCTCCCTTCAAAGATGTTCTATTGGATTTAGGTCTGGAGACTGGCTAGGCCACTCCAGAACCTTGATATGCTTCTTACGGAGCCACTCCTTGGGTATCCTGGTTGTGTGCTTCGGGTCGTTGTCATGTTGGAAGACCCAGCCACAACCCATCTTCAATGCTGTGACTGAGGGAAGGAGGTTGTTGCTCAAAATCTCACAATAAATGGCCCCATTCATCCTCTCCTTAATACAGTGCAGTCATCCTGTCCCCTTCGCAGAAAAGCACCCCCAAAGCATGATGTTACCACCCCCGTGCTTCACAGTAGGGATGGTGTTCTTAGGATGCAACTCATCCTTCTTTTTCCTCCAAACACGAAGAGTGAAGTTTAGACCAAAAAGTTCTACTTTGGTCTCATCTGACCACATGACTTTCTCCCATGCCTCCTCTGGATCATCCAGATGGTCATTGGCAAACTTCAGACGGGCCTGGACATGTGATGACTTGAGCAGGGGAACCTTCCGTGCAATGCATGATTTGAAACCATGACGGCGTAGTGTTCTACCGACAGTGACCTTTGAGACTGTGGTCCCAGCTCTCTTCATGTCATTGACCAGCTCCTCCCTTGTAGTTCTGGGCTGATTCCTCACCTTTCTTATCAGTGATACCCCACGAGGTGAGATCTTGCATGGAGCCCCAGTCCGAGGGAGACTGACAGTTGTCTTTAGCCTCTTCCATTTTCTAACAATTGCTCCAACAGTTGATCTATTTTCACCAAGCTGCTTGGCAATTGCCCTGTAGTCCTTTCCAGCCTTGTGGAGGTCCACAATTTTGTCTCTGGTGTCTTTTGACAGCTCTTTGGTCTTGCCCATGGTCGTAGTTGGCATCTGACTGACTGTGGGGTGGACAGGTGTCTTTAAAGAGCTCAGACAGGTGCTACTTAGTTAGATTAATGAGTGGAGTAGAGGTGGACTTCTTAAAGGCACAGTAACAGGTCTTTGAGAGCCAGAATTCTTGCTGTTTCTTAGGTGTTCAAATACTTATGTTCAGCAGTGCAAGACAAATAAATTCTTTAAATAATCATACAATGTGATTTCTTGAATTTTTTTTTAAATTCTGTCTCTCAGAGTGGGAATGCACCTACAATGTGAATTTCAGACCCCTCCATGATTTCTAAGTAGGAGAACTTGCAAAATCACAGGGTGTTCAAATACTTCTGTTCCTCACTGTATATACACGCAGGTGAAACTCGAAAAATTAGAATATCGTACAAAAGTTCGTTTATTTCAGTAATGCAACCTAAAAAGGTGAAACTAATATATGAGATAGACTCATTACATGCAAAGCAAAATAGTTCAAGCCGAGATTTGTCATCATTGTGATGATTATGGCTTACAGCTCATGAAAACCCCAAATCCACAATCTCAGAAAATGAGCTTTGGGGCTGTTTCTCCGCAAAGGGACCAGGACGACTGATCCATGTACAGGACAGAATGAATGGGGCCATGTATCGTGAGATTTTGAGTGCAAACCTCCTTCCATCAGCAAGGGCACTGAAGATGAAACGTGGCTGGGCCTTCCAACATGACAATGATCCCAAACACTACCACCCGGGCAACGAAGGAGTGGCTTCGTAAGAAGCATTTCAAGGTCCTGGAGTGGCCTAGCCAGTCTCCGGATCTCAATCTCATAGAAAACCTTTGGAGGGAGTTGAAAATCCGTGTTGCCCAGCGACAGCCCCAAAACATCACTGCTCTAGAGAAGATCTGCATGGAGGATGGGCCAACATACCAGGAACAGTGTGTGCCAACCTTGTGAAGACTTGCAGGAAACGTCTGACCTCTGTCATTGCCAACAAAGGATATATAACAAAGTATTGAGATGAACTTTTCATATTGACCAAATACTTATTTTCCACCATAATTTGCAAATAAATTCTTTCCAAATCAGCCAATGTGATTGTCTGGATTTGTTTTTCTCACTTTGTCTCTCATAGTTGAGGTCTACCTATGATGCCAATTACAGGCCTCTCTCATCTTTGTAAGTGGGAGAACTTGCACAATTGGTGGCTGACTACTTTTTTGCCCCACTGTATATATATATATATATATATATATATATATATATATATATATATAAATAGAGAGAGTAATAAAACAACAGAAATAAAAGAGAGAAGTTTCAGAAGGTAGGATACTTGCAAGAACCTTGGTCTGGGCAGAGTCCAATTGTCTGAACAAAAGGTTGCCTTTCTCCCAAAGATGGTTCCTGATGTTAAAAGGGAGGTATCTCTTCTTTTTTCTCCAGGCATGTCAGCCTTTTTTCTAGTATCCCAGCAGGGGGTCTCCTTAAAGCAGAGAACCAATCGCCTCATTTGGGGGTGGGTGGCAGGCAGTAACCAAGGATTAGGACCAAATCCCTTACAAGTTCATACTATGGTCCCTAACCTTCAATAGATGCAGGTAGCATCCTAGCAACTGGCAGATTAATATTTAGAATGATATTCCGGATGCACAGATACTAGACTGTAGCTTATTCTCTTACTCCGGATAAAAGATATTGCTTTCTACCTCCTTGCAGGCGCTACATAGGGGTGTAAGGTGTCATGTGACTCGTATTAAAATGACCTATCCAAATATATATGTTCTATCAATGTGATAAGTTCCTGCAGAAGTTTATGAATTTGTATGAGAAATGACTCATGTGCAATGTACGTTTTATGGCCCTTCTGGAATGCTTACATGTCAAGTGACTGACTGAGTTATGGCTTTACGACCAGGCCAAGGCAAGGGTTTGTCAGACATTCTGGAACCAGGCTAATTGGGGTTACAACCATGAAGCCCATTCAGCTGTGCCCTATGCA
The DNA here is from genome assembly GCF_062004578.1 of Staurois parvus. Taxonomy (NCBI): domain Eukaryota; kingdom Metazoa; phylum Chordata; class Amphibia; order Anura; family Ranidae; genus Staurois; species Staurois parvus. Next base: position 107,050 of record NW_028318496.1, on the reverse strand, counting down.
CTTGTGACCCCAGTGCACACACACACCGCATTCCATTCAAAGGGGAAGGGGGACGGAGTGGAATTATATATTTTCAGATCATGATAGAAGATGGTAGACCTTAACAAAATGGTTGTCCGCGTCCACAGTACAGTGTTGCATGACCGCGCAATTGTCATTCAAAGTGTGATAGCATGGAAAGCTGAAAATTGGCCTGGACTGGAAGGGGGTGAAAGTGTCCGGACTTGAAGTGGTTAACCACTTTGAAATGGTGCAGGGACAGCTATTTGCTCTAGCGCTGTAAAAAAAAAAAAAAAAAAAAAAATATATATATATATATATTTCTTTCTTACCTTGAAGGTCTGGCCTTCCTGGGCTCTTTTACCATCCCAGGCCCAGCCCCTTTTAGTGAAATAATTGACTGTAGCGAACTCAATAAGTGCGGAGAAGACAAAAGTATAGCACACCGCCATAAACCAATCCATTGCTGTAGCGTAGGCAACCTTGGGCAGCGAGTTCCGTGCGCTGATGCTCAGTGTCGTCATGGTCAGAACAGTAGTGACTCCTAAGGTAAAGAGAAAAGCTGTCATACAAGCATGTTGCATAAAGTCACCACACTCACAGATGAGAAATCTATACATTTTAGAAAGAAATACTCGTGTAAAACAAGACCCAGTCGACTCTGTAAAAAAAACAAAAAAACAAAAAACAAAGGATACCTTGTAAAATAGAATTTCAGTACTTACCTCTCCAGGAGGCTGAAGTCTCCCATCATGTAGAGCTCCAAAAGCAACTTTCAAGTCTGCCAGATAGCATGTTCTCTGCTAGGCACTGTGGTTCTAAGTGACCCTTTAAAGTGTACTTCGCATTAAAACGCAAGGCTCACTTATCTAAAAGACCCCCTGCCCCCACATTAAAAAGCATAGTTAAATAAAACCGAGCAAAATTGAAAATGACCTACCTTATACCTTTGATTCTGGACGGGTCACCTAGGTGAGGCTGACTTCACTGCCAGGATCTTGGGAAAGCTGGGGGTTCCAAATCATGCGAGGACACATCCTTGCATAGTTATGGATTGGCTTTCCTAGAACTCTGATCCACTGACCTCACATAACCTTGACTTTTTCTGCTGTTTTTTTTTTATTAAAGTGGTTAAAAACCCCTAACATTAAAAATATGAACAAAGCATATCCCTCTATACTGTGTATGTGTCTCAGTCCAGAGTACTAAGGGGATGATTTACTAAAACTGGAGTGTGCACAATTTGGTGCAGCTGTGCATGGCAGCCAATCAGCTTCTAGCTTCAGCTTGTTCAATTAAGCTTTGACAAAAAAAAAATGGAAGTTGATTGGTTTCTGTGAAGAGCTGCATCAGTTTTAGTAAATCAACCCCTATGTGTCCTTTCTGTCTGCTGCTTCATTCCTCTACTATCTGCATGAGACACTTCTGACTTTTACCTGACACCAAGACATGAAAGGCTGGCAGGGGAGGGAGCTCCAGCACACAGCCTTTGATTGACAACCTCAGCTCTGTTCCTATATGTGCTGCGTGGACAAGGAGGGAGGGAGGTGTGTTGCTTCCCTCTAATCACCTCTGCAGAGTTTAACTTCAGCTCCCTGCTTGCTGCTTTCTGAAAGCTCAGAAATGCTTTGTAAATTCTGGACTTTAAACAGCTGTACAGAAGAAATCGTGGCAGATAAATAGGTACAACTTATATAAGATTATTTGCATCATCTCCATGTATCACCTGAGGCCTGTCACTTCACTGGGTGTATTTTTTAATTTACAAAATGGTCCCTCCAGCAAAAAAGAAAAAAAAAATGCAGTCTCCAGCAGTACTTCATTTTCTCCACCAGAGATCTTACAGGCTAAATGACCGCCAGTAACATTCAACCAAGAACACTGAGGACATACAGTGAGTGCAGGGTGTCAGGGGCGGATTCACAATGTAATGCAAATTGCACTGATGCCATCACCTCAGCACTGCCCACTGCTGGTGAAGATTGGGAGAGGCCAAGAACCCAGCGTTTTATGCAACCAGCCTAAACATACACTATATTGCCAAAAGTTTTGGGCCTTTCCATGCACATGAACTTTAATGCCCTCCCAGTCTTAGTCCGTAGGGTTCAATATTGAGTTGGCCCCGCCCTTTCCATGCACATGAACTTTAATGCCCCCCCCAAGTCTTAGTCCGTAGGGTTCAATATTGAGTTGGCCCCGCCCTTTGCAGCTATAACAGCTTCAACTCTTCTGGGAAGGCCCCCCACAAGGTTTAGGAGGGTGTCTATGGGAAGGTTGGACCATTCTTCTAGAAGCACATTTGTCAGGTCAGGCACTGATGTCGGGGGAGGAGGCCTGGCTCGCAGTCTCCGCTCTAATTCATCCCAAAGCTGTTCTATGGGGTTGAGGTCAGGACTCTGTGCAGGCCAATCAAGTTCTTCCACCCCAAACTGGCTCCTCCATGTCTTTATGGACCTTGCTTTGTGCACTGGTGTGCAGTCATGTTGGAACAGGAAAGGGCCATCCCCAAACTCTTCCCACAAAGTTAGGAGCATGAAATTGTCTAAAGTGTCTTGGTATGTTGGCGCCTTAAGATTTCCCTTCACTGGAACTAGGGGGCCAAGCCCGACCCCACACCATAATCCCCCCTCCACCAAACTTTACACTTGGCACAATGCAGTCAGGCAAGTATGGTTCTCCTGGCAATCACCAAACCCAGACACGTACATGGGATTGCCAGACAGAGAAGTGTGATTTGTCACTCCAGGGAACACGCCTCCACTGCTGTAGAGTCCAGTGGCGGTGTGCTTTACACCACAGCATCCGATGCTTTGCATTGCACTTGGTGATGGAAGGCTTGGATGCAGCTGCTCGGCCATGGAAACCCATTCCATGAAGCTCTCTACACACTCTTGTTGGGCTCATCTGAAGGCCACACCAAGTTTGGAGGTTTTAGCTATTGACTCTGCAGACAGTTGGTGACTTCTGCGCACTGTGTGCTTCATCATGCGCTGACCCCGCACCATCATGTGACGTGGCCTACCACTTGGTGGCTGAGTTGCTGTTGTTCCCAGTTGCTTCCACTTTGTTATAATCCCACTAACAGTTGAGCGTGGAATATTTAGTAGCCAGGAAATGTCACGGATGGACTTATTGCCCAGGTGGCCACCTATCACAGGACCACGCTTGGAGTCACTGAGCTCCTGAGAGCGACCCATTCTTTCACCAATGTTTGTAGAAGCCGTCTGCATGTCTAGGGGCTTGATTGTATACACCTGTGTCCATGGAGGGGATTGGAACACCTGAATCACATGATTGGGAGGGGATTGGAACACCTGAATCACATTATGTGGAGGGGGCAATACTTTGCAATATAATGTATCTGAAAAGGGTAAGTATAAAAAAAATAAAATGAAAAAAGCATAATGTGTGTGTGGGGTGAGGGGGATGGCCGAGCCAATACTTTGGCTTTATGCACCATAAGATTAAGACACAGAATAACCACACAGGTTATGGTGAGAACATACCAAAGGAATCAAAAATCTCTCCAAGTGAGTAAGGCCGTCCACCAGGTGGGAGGAAAGAAAATTACTTGATTTCCCCCCCAGCTACACAGTTGATGGGGAAATCCCTCCCGCAGCGATTGACCAATGGGGAGCCTTTCCTGTGGGCAGAACACAATGATGGTTGCCAGCCATAGCCAGAGGTGTTAATCGTTTCAGAAAAACCCGTCAGGCCTGGTTGTGTACAAGGCTATCGATGGATCGACTAATGTAAAACCAGGGTGCCAATACATGAATCGAAATTCGTCCGGTCCCTGCTGAACTGGCTTTATTGTATATAGAATATTATTCACATGTCTCATTCCTTCCCATTTCCTAAAAACTAAGATGATTTTTCCTTATTTCTGGACAGGGAGCAGAACCATGCAAATCACTCCTTTATGCCCCAATAAGCCATATATTCATCTAGAACCACTGGGGTATAGTGCAAATATAGCCCGATATTATAGAGACAATTATTTCAAACGGCATACAGCTGGTCCAAGGTTGTTGGCCATCCTCAGTGCAGCGTATAGAAACCATGGCTTCTAGGGGGGTAGAATTAGACAAAAAGACAGTACAACCATACAGGTTATGGAGAGAAGGGACTAAAGGAATCCAGTTCTCCAGTCAACTTATTGCCCAACACAGTAATGCCTTCTTAGAAGGTATTCACGTTTCATTTCATCATAACCCAAAAATAAAAGGAAGAAAAATAAAACAATAATAATGAAAGGAATAAAAATAAAACAATAATACAGTGAAGGAAATGCGTATTTGATCCCCTGCTGATGTTGAATGTTTGCCCCTCACAAAAAAATGATCGGTCTACAAATCAAATGTTCGGTGTATTGTAACACTGAGAGACAGAATAGCAACAAAAAATTCATAAGTAATGCATGTCTAACAAATGATGACTGATCTGCAAGTTCGTGAGGGAAAGAAGGATTTGATCCCCTTCACAAAACATGACTTAGTACTTGGTGGCAAATCCTTTGTTGGCCATCACAGAGGTCAGACATTTCCTGGAGTTGGCCCCCAGGTTTGCACACATCTCAGGAGGGATTTTGGCCCACTCCTCTTGGCACATCCTCTCCAAGTCATTAAGGTTTGGTGACTTACATTTGGCAACTCGAACTTTCAACTCCGTCCTCAGATTTTCAATCGGATGAAGGTCTGGAGACTGGCTAGGCCACGCCAGGACCTTAATGTGCTTCTTCTTGAGCCACTCCTTTGTTGCCTTGGCCGTGTGTTTTGGGTCATTGTCATGCTGGAACACCCATCTACCACCCATTTTCAATGCCCTGGCTGAGGGAAGAAGGTTCTAACCCAAGATTTGATGGTACATTGCCCCGTCCATCGTCCCTTTGATGCGCTGCAGTTGTCCTGTCCCCAAAGCAGAAAAACACCCCCAAAGCAGAATGTTTCCACCACCATGTTTGACAGTTGGGATGATGTTCTTGGGGTCATAAGCAGCATTCCTCTTCCTCCAAACACGGCAAGTTGAGTTGATGCCAATGAGATGGATTTTGGTCTCATCTGACCACAACACTTCCTCTGCATCATTCAGATATTCAGTGGCAAACTTCAGATGGGCCTGGACATGTGCTTTCTTGAGCAGAGGAACCTTGCGGGCACTGCAGGATTTCAGTGCTTGTCGGCGTAGTATGTTACCAATTGTTTTCTTGGTGACTGTGGTCCCAGCTGCCTGGAGATCATTGACAAGATCCTCACGTGTAGTTCTGGGATGATTCCTCACTGTTCTCATGATCATTGACACTCCACGAGGTGAGATCTTGCATGGTGCACCAGACCTAGGGAGACTGACACTTGTTTTGTGTTTCTTCCATTTGCGAATGATTGCACCAACTGTTGTCACCTTCTCACCAAGCTGCTTGGCCATAGTTTGGTAGCCCAGTCCAGCCTTGTGTAGGTCTACAATCTTGTCCCTGACATCCTTGGACAGCTCTTTGGTCATTGCCATGGTGGAGAGTTTGGAATCTGATGGTTTGATTGCTCCTGTGGACAGGTGTCTTTTATACAGGTAGCAACATGAGATTAGCAGCACTCCCTTTAAGAGACTGCTTCTAATCTCAGCTTGTTACCTGTATGAAAGACACCTGGTAGCCAGAAATCCTGCTGAATGATAGGGGATCAAATCCTTATTTCCCTCATGAACATGCAGATCAGTCATCATTTGTTAGACGCATTTCTGCTGAATTTGTTGTTGTATTCTGTCTCTCAGGGTTACAATACATCGAACATTCGATTTTTAGACTGATTATTTCTGTGTGAGGGGCGAACATTCAAAATGAGCAGGGGATCAAATACACATTTCCTTCACTGTAATAATGAAAGGAATAAAAATAAAACATTAATAATAATGAAAGGAATAATCTTTATTTGAGGACAGCACGTGGGGCCATGCAACCTATTTCTTTAACCACTTGCCCTCTGGAATACTTACCCCCCTCTCATGACCAGGCTATTTTTTGCTATATGGTGCTGCGCTACTTTAACTGACAATTGCACAGTCATTCAACGCTGTACATGAGTTACATTTATATAGGTTTTTCAACACATATAAAGCTTTCTTTTAGTGGTATTTGATCACCCCTGGGTATTTTTTATTATTTGCGCTTTATATGAAAAAAGACAGAATTTTTTTTAACACAAAATAATATAAAAAATAATAATATAAAAAAATGTCTTCATAAATTGAGGTCAAAATGTATTCTGCTACATGTTTTTGGTTAAAAAAAAATCCCAATAAGTGTATATTGATTGGTTTGTGTGAAAATTATGTCTACAAACTATGGTATAGATACTGGATTTTTCTTCTTATACTAGTAATAGCGGTGATCAGAGGCTTATAGTGGGACTGTGATATCACGGCAGGCATTCTAACACTAATGGACACTGGGTGGGAACTGACTAACTGCCACTGACCTCACCAGTGACACTAATACAGTGGTTAGTGCTAATTAAAAAAAAAAAACAACAACTAATGACACTGGGAAGGAAGGGGTTATCAAAGGGTTAACTGTGTGCCAGGGAGTGTTTTTACTGTGTGCTATTTTACTAAGGAATGTCCAGTTTTTTATTCCCTGATTTGCACAGAGATAAAACCCAGTACATCCCCACTGACAGAAGAGAGATCTGTGTTTACATTCACAGATCTCTCACTCCTGTCAGCAGCTAGACCGATCACCAGGTCCCAGCCATGAATCAATGTGTGGGACCTGGTGATTGACATGTAAGGGAGCCAAAGACAGCATGGAGATATATATATATATATATATATATATATATATACACACATACACACACACACACGTGATTCACAGTATGGCTGCCCAGTAGCAGTAAAGCTACATGGGCCGGTCCACAACTGGTTAAGCCCCATCAGCCAAAAGCACCTCCAAAATATGGAGTGATATTGATATTATTGAGCCATTTATTCCAAACTGCATAGAATTGTTTCAGGCTTTTTGACCATCATCAGTGCAGTGCATGGAAACCACGGCTTCTATGGAGTAGGACTTGGGACCCAAGTAGACAGTATAACCATACAGATTAAAGTGAGAGAGGACTATAGGAATGAAAAACGGAATCATAAAGCCCTAATAAGATGGAGACAGAAATCCAAATATATCCAAAGAAGGAAGGAACAAAAAGAATGATTGCATGTTTATATTTCCTGCATCATTGAACTTACCGAACACGGTCCTGGCTGGGACTGACTCCCTGTTAAGCCAGAAAGACACTTGTGACAGGATGACGGTCATTATACACGGCAGATAGGTCTGTATAACGAAGTATCCAATTTTTCTCTTCAGGTGGAAGTGAGTAGTCATGACAATATATTCACCTAGCGGAGGCAGAATAAAAAGAACTCTTTAATTAAAACATATTGAAGAGTTTAGTTTTATACAGTTTTTAAAACAAGTGAACTATGGACAGGGGTGTTTTAAGGCTCCTAATAGATATGGGCACCTCTAGGCACACACATTAAAATGTTGAGGGACCGGTAGGATACCACGATGACCTCTGTGGATTATATTGAAGATTGATATGGATAGATGGATTAACAGAAAAGTGAATAAATGATATCATGTTTCAAAACTGTATAATTCATGGAATGTATAGAAAAAATGAAAGAATAGAAAATGGAGTGTTCTAGGGTGACCCACTGATATCTTTATATAGCTCTGAAAAACATCATTGAAATCGTGAGTTTGATATAAAAAAGGTCAATAGTTTTTATTATTAAACATACAGTTATGTTCAAAATAATAGCAGTCAGACATCACTAACCGGATCAATCACTGTTTTTGGTAGAAATGATATTTCTACACAACAAATAATTTCCTAGCAGGTGTAGTAGAGTAATAGAAATCCAACAGACCCAACAGTCATGACATGCATGCTGCTGATTCTGTGTAATTGAATCACTCATTGAAAGGGGAATGTTCAAAATAATAGCAGTGTGGAGTTCTATTAGTGAGGTCATTCATTCTTTGAAAAACAGGTGGCAATTATTGCCCTTATTTAAGGAAGGAAGGCAGCAAATGTTGGACATGCTGGTTACAGTGCATTTCTCTCTGAAATTCTGAGGAAAATGGGTTGTTCCAGACATTGATCAGAAGGACAGCGTACCTTGAATAAAAAATTGATTGGAGAGGGGAAAACATATAAAGAAGTGCAGAAAATGATCGGCTGCTCAGCTAAAATGATCGCAAATGCTTTAAAATGGCAACCAAAACCTGAAAGACGTGGAAGAAAGCGAAAAACTACCATTGGAATGGATAGAAGAATAGCCAAAATGGCGCGGACTCAGCCAACAATCAGCTCCAGGAAGATGAAAGAAGGTGTGACGTTCCCTGTGAGGACTGTTACAATTAGAAGACGCCTATGTGAAGCCAAGCTATCTGCAAGAAGCCCCCGCAAAGTCCCACTGTTGGAAAAAAGACGTGCTGAAGAGGTTACAATCTGCCAAAGAGCACATTGACCGGCCTAATGAGAAATGGCGCAACATTTTGTGGACTGATGAAAGTAAGATTGTTCTTTTTGGGTCTAGTGGGCGGAGATTCTTAAAACAAAACTTTCTTAATAAAAATATTGAAACAGAAAAAGAATACACTGATCATAATACAGAGTTATACTTGTCATTTTGCTTTTGTTGACGCGTTTCATGGTAACTACGGCTTCAAAACATTAAACTCAAGTATGACAGATATCCATCAAATCTAAAAACAATCTGAGAAGGTTCAAGATACAATTGTGTCCATCCGGGGTGCAAGGAGGCATAAGAGAGAGACCTTTGATGGCAGGGAGAGAGACCAGATTTTCAAATCCACTAGAATTAAGTTTAAGATGCAACTTAAACCAGATGTCCAAAGACCGGCAACAACAAACAAATGGCCTCATAATACATTTCCTCCTATCACGAAATGAAAGGAATAGATTAGATGGAGCATAGGTCAGGTGCCAGTATGGGAAGTATAATCCAAAGATGAAGAAGGATAATTACCCCTTCAGTGTATTTTGTCCAAATGGATCACCAAATGGTTCTCAGTTCAGACGACCAGTGTCCTAACATATGTACTCATGGAATGTATCATCTCCAAAAGATCCGGGGCACTCAGTAGAACACCTGGGACAAGTGCCGAGTGCCACAAGTTAGCAATGCCCCTGTCTATGGATAGAGTTTCAAGAGTTACTCCTACTAAAATATTTGGATGAAGCGGGTTAGCGGTAGAATGTATGTCAGGCTTATGCAGTTTTCTGTCAACCAATTGAAGAGGTTTGGCTTCTTGACCTATTCCAGGGAAAAATAACTAATTATTGTAAGGAATAACTCATGTAAACTTCAACACCACCCGAAACGGATCATATGCAGGTTTAAATCCCAGTTTTGACATGACCATATGCGAGTGGTTATAATGGGTTTGGGATGGGCTTTAAAAAAATCCCTTTGCTAGGAATGGGAATGTAGCACTACCCTCTTAAGGGTTGCTGTTGAATATGTAGTTTGGGTTGCTCTATAGTCCTGCACTGCCAGTCCTTTAACATTTTCTCACATCATGCATCCATAGACAGGGAATCAGACATTGAATGTTGTTTTTTTTGTTTGTTTGCTTTATTTAGGGAATTGAACTTGGATGGGGTATAGGGGTGTATAGGATGCGAATGGAACGGACTCTTGAGGACAACTTCCTGGACTATGTATACTTCTCCTTTACAGCTTCTCAAAGTCACTGTTGGAGTGCTAGCCACCAGTTCCACTTGTAGTATCCCAGACCCCAAATGAACTCCTCTTCCACCCAGCAGTCTGTGGGTATTCCTTCCATTCCTGAGCAGGGGATCAGGACCCTGTTCTCTTTTGTGGGTGTACAGACACTAGAAGGGGGCTAATCTGGTTTCCCACCAGAATGCTCCTTCCCCTATCTGCCAAGGGGCTGTAGGTGTACTCACTCAGGTTTGTCTCCTGGACAGCTTGTGGGTGGTAGGAGGGTGTTACAGGAATAAAAGTTAGGGAAGGGGTGATAGATTCATGGGAGTATGGAGGTGTTCATGGACATACTGAAAAGGGGTGTTCATAGGAGTATGGATGAGGGAGGGGGGATCACTGGAGTATGGGTGATGAGGTATTCCTAGGTGAATGGGGTGATTCATGGTACAGGTGAAGGGAGATGATGGGAGTATAGAGGGGTTCATTGGAGTAAGAGTGTCAGTAATCCGGATATGACCAGAGACCGGATATGACCACTGGGAATATCAGGCTTCAGGAGTGATGTGGACAATATAATTTATTGTTAGCTACACCAGTATACAAAAACGCACAGTGCAAACAAAAACCAAACCTTCAACTAATATATATATATATGTTCAGAAATAAAAGCGTAGTCAGGGCTGGAGAGGTAGAATAGTCAGGCAGGCCCGGTCAGGATCAATTGGGCGGATCAGGTACAGAGGAGTAGGCAAATGGATAGTCGAAAGGAGAGCTGGGTCGGTGCAGGCAGAGTTCAATCGTAGTCAGAATCAAGCAGGAGAATCAGGCAGGTAGATGACAGGATACAGATACAGGACAACAAAGGCTCATGGGAAACAAACACCAAGGCACTGATTACAGGCCTGGTTACTGTTTAAGTACACCTCCTGCAATCAGCCTCAGGTGATGGCTTAATTGCAGGAGGTGAGATCCTGGCTGCTGAAAGGCACCTGCTGGTAAGTCCCAGTACTGCAGCCCATAGAGCAGGTGAGCCACAGCACCACCAGCAGTGAGCCCTTTCCTGACAAAGAGTGAGGGTGGTTCACGAGAGTGTGGGTGATGAGACAACGGGTCATAGGAGTGGAGGTAGGTACATTCGTGAGAATACAAGTTGGGGAATGTCTGTTAGGTTCAATTAGTACAGGTGGGAGGAGGAGGTTTATTGGAAATACATAAAATGGGGTAGAGGATGCATGGAAGTACATGTGAAGGGGATAAGGTTATGAGAGTACAGGTAGGATAGGGGAGACGTAAAGGGAGAGAAACAGCCAAAGAGCTCTCCAGACCATAAGAAGGTACCCATCCTATACTAATAGTTTTACCATTTCATTCAATAATTCTCACCATTGCTGTCTGTCATCTTCACATATAATAAAGCTTACCTGTACTCGATCGGATGGTCTCAGTTCCTAACACCAGGCCAAGCAGGTCATATTGGTTGAGTCTAGAGCCATCCGGGGCTACGGCAACTGATTTGTCAGAGCCATTCGTCCAAGCATAAACCACTTCTGTACTGGGGTAGGCATCTGTAGAACAAGCACACAGGTCCCTGGGGGTTTAAACTGTCCACCATGTATCCATAAAGTAGGAAGAAACTATTGTAACATCTATCTCTCTATCTATCTAATCAATAAGTGGCTCCCCCATCCCCATCATTCTAATCTATCTCACAGGCAATTCCCATAGTGATGCAAAATTATGATTGCCTTCATATATTCCTTCAGTGTAACCATATGGAGGTGGCCATCTATCTACAGTGCATCCAGAAAGTATTCACAGCGCTTAACTTTTGCCACATTTTGTTATGTTACAGCCTTATTCCAAAATTGATTAAATTCATTTTTTTCCTCAACATTCTACAAACAATACCCCATAATGACAACATGAAAAAAGTTTGTTTTGAAATCTTTGCAATTTATTAAAAATTAAAAAAAAACACATGTACATAAGTATTCTCAGCCTTTGCCATGACACTCAAAAGTGAGCTCTGCTGCATCCTGTTCCCACTGATCATCCTTGAGATGTTTCCACAACTTTATTGGAGTCCACCTGTGGGAAATTCAGTTTATTGGACAAGATTAGGAAAGGCATAAACCTGTCTATATAAGGTCCCACAGGTAACAGTGCATGTCAGAGCACAAACCAAGCCATGAAGTCCAAGGAATTGTATCAAGGCACAGATCCAGGGAAGGGTGCAGAAAAATTTCTGGAACATTGAAGGTCCCAATGAGCACAGTGGCCTCCATCATCCGTAAATGGAAGAAGTTTGGAACCACCAGTCATCTTCCTAGAGCTCGGGCAAAATGAGCAATCAAGGGAGAAGTGCCTTAGCCAAGGAGGTAACCAAGCACCTGATAGTCACTCTGAAAGAGCTCCAGCGTTTCTCTGTGGCAAGAGGAGAACCTGCCAGAAGAAAAACCATCTCTGCAGCACTCCACCAATCAGGCCTGTATGGTAGAGAGGCCAGACAGAAGCCACTCCTCAGTTAAAGACAAAAGGCAGCCCGCCTGGAGTTTTTCAAAAGGCACCTGAGGGACTCTCAGACCATGAGAAACAAAACTCTCTGGTCTGATGAAACAAAGATTGAAGTCTTTGGCCTGAATGCCAAGCCTCATGTCTGGAGGAAACCAGGCACCGCTCACCACCTGGCCAATACCATCCATACAGTGAATCTTGGTGGTGGCAGCATCATGCTGGGGGGATGTTTTTCAGTGGCAGAAACTGGTAGACTAGTCAGGATCGAAGAAAATATGAATACAGCAATGTATAGAGACATCCTTGATGAAAACCTGTTCCAGAGCGCTCTGGACCTTAGACTGGGGCGACGGTTCATCTTTCAATGACCCTAAGCACACAGCCCACATAACAAAGAAGTGGCAACGGGCCAACTCTGTAAATGTCCTGCAGTGGCCCAGCCAGAGCCCAGACTTGAACCAGATTGAACATATCTGGAGAGATCTGAAAATGGCTGTGCACCGACGCTCCCCATCCAACCTGATGGAGATGAGAGGTAGTGCAAAGAAGAATGGGAGAAATTGCCCAAAAATAGATGTGCCAAGCTTGTAGCAACATACTCCAAACGACTTGAGGCTGGAATTGGTGCTAAAGGGGCTTAAACAAATTATTGAGCAAAGGCGGGGAATACTTATGTACATGGTTTTTTTTTTTCATTTTTTGTTTTTAAAAAATTGCAAAGATTTCAAAATGAACTTCTTTCCCGTTGTCATTATGGGGTATTGAGTGTAGATTGTTGAGGAAAAAAAATAATTTTAACCATTTTGGAATAAGGCTATAACATAACAAAATGTGGCAAAAGTTAAGGGCTGTGAATACTTTCTGGATGCACTGTATCCATCGCTCTCTTTTGCTGTGTAGAGAGCCACCAAATAAGCTAGGTGTTAGTTGCTCAGTAAAATTTAGAACATGTATTTAACAACTCATGGGTCCTGAATAAACTTAAAGCCCAATTTGGGGCGTTATGTTTTTTAAAATGGTCCCCCAGTTGGTTTTAAACTTTCAAAAACAGCTCCCCTTCAATCTGGACTTGTCCCCTGCAAAAAATCTTTTTCTGTGCTCAGTCTTCCAGGTTTAAGGGTACCCGCTATCACTAAATCTGAAAGACTGAGGTGATTCTGTGAATGCAGAAAGTCATGGACCTGCCCCCGAGGGGCGTCACAATGACAACCTGAACTCAAAGTGTAATAATGCAGAGAACTGCGCTGCCATCATACTGTTGGGGACACTCTCTGAATAATTGAAAAAAAAGATAGGGGCGCTCAGATGACATCGCATATTCTATGTAGGGAATGAGCAGTAGACAAAAATGCCAAAGTCCAGACTGCTCATATGAATATGTATGGGAGACATCTGCCTAATTGAGGACTAACCACCAGGATGGATGGAAAAAAGAGAAGAGGACTCAATGCATCACATATCTGGTCTAAAGACTTTGGAAAAAAAGTTGAACTGTTCTTTTCTAGCTCCTGCTCCCCATGTGTAAAAAGCATAATGCACTTTATCCTGTCTTCCTAGGTGGCCCAGTTCCCCTTTGCCATACCTTTGTCTGGCCACACATATACCAAGGAGACAATTAATTAATTAGTTATGATTGACAGCGCTTGTCTAGAGCGCCAGGCATTTTCCCAAGACGCTGCATAATAAAATCCACACCCAGGGTAAACCAATGATCACAGTCACCCCAAATATGTATAGAACACGCAAAATTCAAGATGCAAATGATACAAAATTAGGTAAAATGTCCAATTGCCAGAATATTACTTTCCCCCTGCGAAGCTATGATTATAAACTGGAACCCAGCATCAAAAGGTCCCTTTTCACAGTCACATAGGATATTCATACTGTAAATTTTTCAATCCTCCATAAGTTCTCACCATTTGCACATGAATCAAACACTTAAAAATCAACGGTGAGAACCTATGAAGTCAAAATTATATCTAAATGTGTCGCGCTTCACAATATATATTAAATCAATCATAAACATATAACTCAAAATAATATAAACGTGAAAAAACCATGTGCTTCAAACAGTGCAGTATTCTGTGCAACAAAACATATAAATATAAAAGTATATACAATCATAAATTATTATAAAGTCCACTTTGTGCTTCAAATCTTGCCAGTGCCAATTAATGTGCCGTGCAACACTCCCAGTGCTAAAGAATAGGTGTACGCTCACCTTACCAATTAGCCAAGCTAAGTGGCTAATAACGCTTTTGTCCCATCAGGACTAAGTGGTATTTTCCATGCTGGGTGCTTATTTCCACATTCGAATGGATAGGCTTGTGCTACCAACTTTCTCCCACCAGGGGTCTCCCTCACTCCTTTCTATCCACACTGAGCCTTGGTGGATGGATGAGGCAAAACTGTGTGCTGCTTCCACCTCTCGGTATTATGGGGTATCATAGAAAAGGAAGTAACAATAGTGCCTTATCCTTTTAAAAATCAGGTGCTTTTATTAAAGAAAAAATTGCGCACTCACACATTAAAGTGCTGTTACAGACAATTAAACTGTGCCCAGATCCTCAGTTTGTACTTGCCGCTATCCACATCAGCGTCGTGACGTCAGAGCCCCTCCCTTACACGTTACGCCACAGGGTCATGTGGCTTCATCAGGGGGAATCAATTAGACGCCACTGTGCCGTGCTCTTTTATATAGGCCATCCCGGCGCCATTTTCCCGTAGACCACATGTACGCGGCCATCTTTATGGGGTCATTTGCCGCTATATGTTTACCAGCAATGAGTGTGATATATACGCTAGACTTATTAGTTCCATATTGTTGACTGCAAGTTGTGGACCTTCTATTCTCTGACTATATTGTCACTCGTACAAACAAATGGGATCTTGGCATCATTACAACTGTACAATTATATAATAAAAATAACAATTCCATAAAATAAATTATATTACTTAAATTAACTAAAAATGTGTATGTGTATATATATATCCTATATATGTCCTATCTATCCCAACGCTCCTACAGCGTTTCCTACAACGGTGCCACCTCCCCTTCCCTCCCCCTCTCTGTTGGGGTCCCCCAGGGCTCTGTCCTTGGACCCCTTCTCTTCTCCATCTACACCTCCTCCCTTGGCAAACTCATACACTCCCACGGCTTCAATTACCACCTCTACGCTGATGATAGTCAAATCTACCTATCCACCCCTCACCTCACCCCCATATTCTTTGCCCGCATCACTCACCTCCTAAAAGACATCTCTGACTGGATGTCGCTCCATTTCCTCAAGCTCAACCTCTCCAAAACCGAGCTTCTCGGCCTTTCCCCCTTCCCGCGCCCCCCCCCCCATCCTTTCCATCACTACCAACAACACCACCATCAATCCCGCCCGCAAGCCAAGGTCCTTGGCGTCATTCTGGACTCAAACCTTTCCTTTCAACCTCATGTCAAATCACTTACAATCACATGCAGGCTCCACCTCCGAAACATCGCCAAGATACGCTCCTTCCTTACCCCAGACACCACTAAACTACTCGTACACTCCCTGATTATCTCACGCCTTGACTACTGCAACTCCCTCCTCACCGGCCTACCCCAGTGCAAACTCTCCCCGCTTCAGACCATCCTGAACTCAGCGGCCAGACTCATCCACCTCACCAGCCGCTCCACCTCTGCCACCCCCCTCTGCCTCTCCCTCCACTGGCTCCCCATTGCCCAATGCATTAAATTCAAACTGCTCACTCTGACCTATAAGGCCATTCACAACACTGCCCCTAACTACCTCACCGACCTGATTCCCAGGTACCACCCTACCCGTACCCTTCGCTCTTCACAAGACCTCCTTCTATCTTGCTCCCTGGTCTCCTCCTCCCATGCATGACTGCAAGACTTCTCCAGGTCCTCCCCCATCCTCTGGAACTCACTACCCCAATCCATCA
The DNA here is from genome assembly GCF_062004578.1 of Staurois parvus. Taxonomy (NCBI): domain Eukaryota; kingdom Metazoa; phylum Chordata; class Amphibia; order Anura; family Ranidae; genus Staurois; species Staurois parvus. The sequence continues at coordinate 90,841 of NW_028318496.1, read as the reverse complement.
GACTGTCACCTTCCCTCCTCACCTTCAGGCGCTCCCTGAAAACCCACCTCTTCAGGGAAGCCTACCCCACCCTCACCTAACAGCCGCCGCCCTTCTCTCCTCCTACCACTCCATCCCCCACAGCCATTTCCTCCTGTACCTCTACCCCCTCCCTCCTAGATTGTAAGCTCGAAAGAGTAGGGCCCTCTTACCCCTTGTGTGCTGTATGCTGTTACTGTACTGTTTCATGTATTGTCCCCCCCTCTATTGTACAGCGCTGAGCAAACCCTTTGGCATTATATAAACTCGATAAAATAAATAATAAATAATAAATATATATATATATATATGAAACATATGTATCTTTACTATTACCCACTATTTTTATTATAAATAACAAACCCTTATCAATAGTAAGAAATGATCTATACAGATATTAGTATAACACCAATACCTGTCCCCTAAATTCAAAATTAATTAAAAATTTATATTATTTATTTATAACACATTAAAAAATGTATATATTAAAACCACCTATACACTGGTTATTAATACCATGTCTAAATTTACACCTGGGTTCAAATGACCCTACCACTTCTCCCTTGGTGTCATTGAACCTAAATAGCATTATAAATCAAAATTAAAATAATTAAATATAATTAATAAATAAGAAATAAAAAATGAATAAATGATAAATAAAAGATATTAAATACATTATAAATTATAAATCATAAAAGGTATTTTAAACTAATATTATTACATATAAATTAACTATAATGGCAACATCAGTTAATCTCTACTTCCTACATTTTAATCATTACATCTGTCATTTAAACAAATCATATGACATTACTATATCATATAATTGGGTGGTAATCATGATTTGTTTAGTGATTTTTGCAGAATGGACTTAACCATGATTACAATTAGCCATTATTAATGAGTCTATATATATGCACAAAAAATATATTTTAAAATAACCTAAAATATTCTAAAATTGACCTAGAAAAATTTAATATTAAAAGTTACTAATAAAGCAAGTCAGATCAAATTCCTTATTTAGACCATGGGGGCTAAACACCTCATTTCATAAATCCACTTGGATTCCTTTTTGCTGATCTCTCTCACCAGATTGTCTCCTCTCCAATGTCTATTGTGTTTCTCTATTCCCCAGAATTGCAACTCCGAAGCGTCCTTATTATGGAATTGTCGGAAATAGTAAGAAACATGATGGTATTTGTACCCTCTGTTAATATTATATACATGCATATGTATATAACATATATACATATGTTCTACCTATATAAATTAGGTTGCATGGGCACTTCAACGCTTAAATGACACCTTTTGTTTCACAAGAAATAAATTGCTTGATCTTGTATTCCTTGTTATCATATGTATTAGAGAATGTAATATATATAATATATATATTAAAAAGCACCTAATTTAAGAGATAAACTAGTAAAAAACGTATTGGAACCATTCAAATCAAATAATACTTCTACCTTTTTTCAGGGCAAAGGGTTCTATGCATGTGGCAGGAGAAATAGCTGTAAGACAGCTAAAAATAACCCTAGACGCAGATTTACATTCTCTAATACATATGATAACAAGGAATACAAGATCAAGCAATTTATTTCTTGTGAAACAAAAGGTGTCATTTATGCGTTTAAGTGCCCATGCAACCTAATTTATATAGGTAGAACAAAAAAGGCACTGAAAGAACGCATTAAGGAGCATGTATAGAATATTAACAGAGGGTACAAATACCATCATGTTTCTTACCATTTCCGACAATTCCATAATAAGGACGCTTCAGAGTTGCAATTCTGGGGAATAGAGAAACACAATAGACATTGGAGAGGAGACAATCTGGTGAGAGAGATCAGCAAAAAGGAATCCAAGTGGATTTATGAAATGAGGTGTTTAGCCCCCATGGTCTAAATAAGGAATTTGATCTGACTTGCTTTATTAGTAACTTTTAATATTAAATTTTTCTAGGTCAATTTTAGAATATTTTAGGTTATTTTAAAATATATTTTTTGTGCATATATATATATATAGACTCATTAATAATGGCTAATTGTAATCATGGTTAAGTCCATTCTGCAAAAATCACTAAACAAATCATGATTACCACCCAATTATATGATATAGTAATGTCATATGATTTGTTTAAATGACAGATGTAATGATTAAAATGTAGGAAGTAGAGATTAACTGATGTTGCCATTATAGTTAATTTATATGTAATAATATTAGTTTAAAATACCTTTTATGATTTCTTATTTATTATTTATTTAATATCTTTTATTTATCATTTATTCATTTTTTATTTCTTATTTATTTATTAATTATATTTAATTATTTTAATTTTGATTTATAATGCTAATTAGGTTCAATGACACCAAGTGGTAGGGTCATTTGAACCCAGGTGTAAATTTAGACATGGTATTAATAACCAGTGTATAGGTGGTTTTAATATATACATTTTTTAATGTGTTATAAATAAATAATATAAATTTTTAATTAATTTTGAATTTAGGGGACAGGTATTGGTGTTTGTTAGAAATCAAAATTATGATTCGGCACTTATATTGATGGCAAGCTTGCAAAATATTTGGTTTTTATTGATTAATCATAATTAATATTAATATGTTTGAATGGACGCCTTAAGCCAATAGTATTACAATTCTTCAATTATAGCTGAAGACCGAAAGATATGGGTAAGTTAGCTGAGACCAGCTAAACCAGCTGAAGACTATATTTAGGAATAGCTGGTTAAACGTCTCTGGTAGTAATATGTCAAGGGTATTAGGAGGACTCATTATAGATTTACTATTACATTATGTATTTTAATAGTAGCTGTGTGTATTTAGTATACATTTCTAATATTGATACATATATAGATTAGTGATTATACATTGATATGTTGAAAAGATATGTTCTTAAGCTATATTATTCTTTAAATATAAATAGCTGAGGGTTACATCATTAGCATATAATATTACATACATACATATGTTCCTGTCCATCAAAGACATGACTGTTGGACTTGCAGAATCCCGAGGCTAATACTTACCTACCCCCTTTAAAACACCACCCCCCTTCAAAACCTTCCCTCCCCCCAAATAAACACGCAACTCACTTTTTGGTGTAAACCGGCCATAGCAGCCATTTATTTAACATAACTCAACATAATATTTTAGTACATTACCACCCGGGTCCGAGGTCTCTGAAGGCACCATTACTCCCATCACCAACTCGGCTGTATCTATTACTCCATGAAAGGCCCCCAGCCGCTACTACACCGCCTCGGGGACAATACTACTGTTACTTAACCCAGATACAGCCAAATGAACTCCCACATTACCAATATGACCTTTTATTGGGAAGGGACACCCATACCTACGATGGGCCCAACCCATAATTCCTCAACTTGTCACTCCACCACCGCCTTCAAAGACCCATCGACCCCTGCCAGCTGCCATGACAAACGAACAAACACTTCAGGACACAACAGTCATCCTGAACCTTGAACAAACGCCATGAACCCACATAAAACAAACACCACGAACAACCACCAAACAACAAAAACAACACCAGAACAAACACAATGACAGAACTATAACCAACACAACAAACAGAATACAAACCAACTTCAGGGCGGGAGGGCGGGAGAAACCACCTCCGTGATGGCACAAGCTCCGACTGACTCCGACAAGACACAACCCCCCAATTCAAAACCTGCAAGACCACCCACAATGCTGCCTACACCAATCAAGTAAGTAACCACCCCCCATCCCCATTTCCTTGCCTATACTCCACCCAAATTACACTCTCTGCCTCGTCTGCACGCCCCAGTCATGCTGGCCCTCCCTTATACTTCGCTCAGTCCAGGCCCTGACTTGACTGTTGGACTTGCAGAATCCCGAGGCTAATACTTACCTACCCCCTTTAAAACACCACCCCCCTTCAAAACCTTCCCTCCCCCCAAATAAACACGCAACTCACTTTTTGGTGTAAACCGGCCATAGCAGCCATTTATTTAACATAACTCAACATAATATTTTAGTACATTACCACCCGGGTCCGAGGTCTCTGAAGGCACCATTACTCCCATCACCAACTCGGCTGTATCTATTACTCCATGAAAGGCCCCCAGCCGCTACTACACCGCCTCGGGGACAATACTACTGTTACTTAACCCAGATACAGCCAAATGAACTCCCACATTACCAATATGACCTTTTATTGGGAAGGGACACCCATACCTACGATGGGCCCAACCCATAATTCCTCAACTTGTCACTCCACCACCGCCTTCAAAGACCCATCGACCCCTGCCACAGCACACGAGTGTGAACCCTTACACTCGTGTAGCCCGCCACACACGTAATCCACGTTGGATACCATCCTGCAGGCCCAAGGACCACAGATCAATCCCAACTGCATTAAGATGCACCCCATCCGAGCGCAAATACCGCCAGGACTCCTCCTCCAACTCCCTATGACGGACTGCTAGGCCACCATTCCTCACCACAAAACGCGCCACCTCCTTATTCACCTTAACTCGAGCCCTATTAATTTTTCCAACGGAGCGGGCCATACGCCAATAAGCACGGGCCACTATGTCCGACCATACCAGCACTGTGTCCGGGAAAAAAGACCGAATCCGCAAAAAATCAAACTTAATGTCCCGGATAACCTCCCGCATGGAGCGCAACCCGAGATCATTACCCCCCACATGTAATACCAAAACATCTGGAGGCCGGTCCAAACGGGAATAGTGATGAATTTCCGGGACCACCCTGGACCACAACATTCCCGGCACTCCAAGCCAACGAAGCCTCGCCTCCCCCCTCTCAAATCCCAGTTGCCGACCCTCTGGACGAACATCCGCCCTCTTAGCCCCCCAAAAAACATGAATGGCCCAAGATCCATACCAAGCAGCCTTCGGAACCTGCAAAGAAACACACAAAAGAAGGGAGGAGGTAGAACCTTCACCACAAAGGCCCCCACAAAACAAACAAAAACACAAAGTTAACAAAATACAAGTACCACAGAGACCAACACAACAACACCAAAAACTCTTATTTTTTTTTTTTTTTTTAACTCACAAGAACTGAGGACGCACATACAACTTGAACCTATCCGAATCCCAACGCCCAATCCGACGAACCACTTGATCACCTAACCCCCAGTGGGCGGCCTCCGTAGCTGCCCCAATGCGAAACGAATGAGACGAGTAATGTTCCACACCCAACCCGGCAGACTGCAAACACCGTTTAAACACTGCCCCAAATTGGATTCGAGACAGAGCCATCCCATTCGTATGCAAAAAGAAAACCCCAGGAAGGTCAGGTCTCACCTCGAGAAATTCCCTAACCGCCCGTACCGGACAAATCCGAGAACTCGGAATCTCAGCCAATTCCACCCAGGTACCCCGACCCAAACGGTCCGTTTTTGACTTGCGCAGAAAAATTCGCACCCCACTACCCAACAAGACCACCTCATCTACGGCCAAACCACCCTCCCCCCACTTAGTCCGACTCACCAACTCCCCAACCCGAAAGGCCCCAAAAAATGCCAGCACAAAAGCCGCACGGAACAAAATCGCCTCATACAACGAGGAACAAATACAATCCAACTGGCCAACCACCACTTGAAGAACCTCAAAAGACACCGGCCGTCTAGAATCAGGGATGGAACGGCCTTTTCTGTACCCCCGCATAGCCTGCCGAACAAGGAAATCCTTTGTGACGTCACGACCCCCCGCCAGTTTTAAATGAAAAGCCAACCCCGCCAGCTTGCGAGACATCAAAGTTGCGGAAACACCCCTTTCAAAATTCCTGCCGATGAAATAAAGCAGGAGGCATAGAGCATCATCCACCCCGAAACCACCCCCCACCTCACTCACCAGCTCCAGCCATTCCCGCCACACCTTCTCATAGAAAACCCAAGTGGACGCGCAAACTGACGTCTGAATCAAGGCCGCTGAAGAGGCAAGGCAATGCTCCACAAGTGATCCGGACAATCGATACCGCGTTGCTCCGCTTCTGGTGCCAACCGACGGAATCTGTCCCACTGAAAACGAGATAGAGCATCAGCAACGGAGTTATCCACGCCCGGAACATGTACAGCCGAAATAAAACAATTGAGACCCAAACAGTCCAAAACCAACCGCTGCAACATACGAACCACCGGCCGAGACGTGGCCGAAACACGATTAATGGCATGAACCACGCTCAAATTATCACAATGAAAACGAATCCGTTTATTCCGGAAAACAGCACCCCACAAAGAAACAGCTAAAACGATGGGGAAAAGCTCCAGTAAAGTCAGATTACGCAACAGACCCTCCTCCCGCCATTGCAAAGGCCACGAACCCGCACACCACTGACCCTGAAAATAGGCCCCAAAACCGGCCGAGCCCGCCGCATCCGTAAAGAGTTCCAAATCAAAATTGGACACGACCCCATCCAACCAAAGTGATCTTCCATTATAGGAATCGAGAAACGACCTCCATACCCCCAAATCATCCCGTAGCTCACCCCGCAGCCGAACCCTGTGATGCGGGGCCGCCACACCAGCCGTGGCCGCCGCCAAACGCCTGGAAAATATACGCCCCATGGGCATGATGCGACAAGCGAAATTTAACTTGCCTAGTAACGACTGCAATTCCCGAAGCCGAATCTTCCTGCACTGACCCACCGAACTCACCAACCCCCGGAGCTCCTCCAATTTATCCTGCGGCAAACGACATTCCATGGCCTCTGTATCAACAATAATTCCCAAAAAACACAATTCCGTTGTCGGACCCACCGTCTTATCCGAAGCCAAAGGAACGCCAAAATGCTCAAACACATGTTCCACCGTGATCAGTAGCGACGCACAAATGGAACTACCCGGAGGGCCAATACACAAAAAATCATCCAAATAATGGATGACAGATGCGAGCCCAGAAACATCCCTAACCGCCCATTCAAGAAAAGAACTAAAAGTCTCAAATAGAGAACAAGAAATGGTGCAGCCCATAGGCAAGCAAAGATCAACAAAAATGCACCCCTCCCATTTGCAACCCAGCAATCGGAGACAACTAGGATGCACCGGCAAAAGGCGAAACGCCGCCTCAATATCAGTTTTTGCCAACAGGGCACCCCGACCAAACCGCCTCACCCATGAAATCGCCGCGTCAAAAGAAGTGTAGGAAACAGAACACACACCTGGGTCAATAGCATCATTGACCGAACCCCCCCGCGGATGAGATAGGTGATGAATGAGTCTATATTTATTAGGCTCTTTTTTGGGAACAACACCCAGCGGCGAAATTACCAAATTAGGCATAGGGGGGTCCACAAACGGGCCAGCCATGCGGCCCAAGGACACCTCCTTGTCAATTTTTGCCCTGATAACCTCCGGATGCAACCGCGCCGACTTCAAATTATCCGCCGCTGGAGGAACTACCGCCAATAGACAGGGGATCAAAAAACCTTCCGAAAAACCCCGCCGCAACAGGGTCGCCGCCGCCTGATCAGGGTACTGCTTTAAAAACGGCAACATCCTTCCTACCCTCACCGGCGACTTCCCTTTTTCCAGTGTCACCACCTCTCCCCCGCCCTTGCTTGAAACACCGGGACAATGTATGGGCCCCCCCACAACCCGAGCACTCATGACGGAATCGGCAGCCGCATCCAAACCTGCACGATCCCTCATTAAAATGCCAGCAATAGCCCTTTCTAAGCACGGCCGGCTGCGCAACCGTAGCTGCACTTCCGGCCCCCCCCTGAAAGGGATGAGCCGTGGTCCTCACGGGAGTCATGAGTTTCATCCACAGCCCGATATCTTTATGGTCCCACCGCAAAGATGGCCTAACCGCCATACGCTGACGAAACTGCTCGTCATAACGTAACCACGCGATGCCCCCATAAACCCTCTGAGCTTCCCCTATGGCATCCAAGTAACAAAAAAGTGGGGAACAATGCTCAGGCGACTTCTCTCCAATAACGCTTGCCAAAATGGCAAATGCCTGAAGCCAATTAGAGAACGAGCGGGGAATCAAACGATATCGCCGCTTTTCTTCCTCCTCCCTCTTACTCTCATCTGGCCGAACTTTATCTAAGTTGAATTTCTCCAACGGTAATAAAGAAAATATTTCCACATACTCGCCCCCCCAAATGCGCTCCTTCACCTCCGGCTTCAGATGAGCCCCCAAGGGCCCCTCGAAGCACACATAAACCTCGCATTTTGCAGCGTCTGCCAAACGCACACCATCACACCCCATAACCCCTTTATCTCCGCCGTCAACCCCAGCGTGATCCGCCGCCGCTTCCCCCCTCAGAGCCTCAGAACCAGAGCTAACAGAACCCACCACCGCCGATCGCACTGCGGCCGCGACTCCAGAGACCTGTGGCCCAGCCACCGTAAACACCTGCGGGGGGACCCCAGCAGCTTCGTATCTACCACCCCCTGGGCCGACACCGCTCCCTGATGCCGCACCTTGCATTCCCGACCAAGCAGCCAAAGGTGGCGCCAAAGTCCTAGCGACCAACCCCGCCTCACAACGAGCCAACACTTCCCTGAAACCGGACAACATCAAACCGACAACACCATCAGCCCCCGGGGAACCCCCCAAAGACCCCACGTTAAGCCCTGCAGCCCCAAACCCCCTCTCCGCCAAAACAGAAACGCCACTCCCCTGGTCCCGAAACCCCTCAAACAGAGAGACTAAAGAAGACAAAGAAACAGCCCCTGAATTTAACTCACCAGGCTGCAGTCGTTCGCCGGGACCCACAGCCGCCAATCCAGATCCAGGCAGAGATGAATGGACCGCATCTTCCTCAGAACCGCTGAGCTCCCCTTCGGATCTTCTCTCCGCATCCACCGGATCCCAGGCCGCACCAGGCCTCGCTCCGGGCTCTTCACCGGCTCCTGGGTCCGGTCGGCACACTGAACGGCTGGCAGCATCCACCGCACCAGAGCCCAGAGCCGCCGGATCATTCCTCCCACGCTGGGCTCGCTGGGAAGCAGCCGAAGCCCCAACCGACAGGGGGCCTTCTCCTGCTCCTGAAGCATTGCGGCGCAGAGGGGTGACCTCAGCACCCCCCGCCCCCCCTCGAGAGGCTCGCTGGGTCACCGAGACACGCCCAGCAGCCGCAGGCTGATTTCCGGCAGAAGGTCTCCTCCCAGCTCCCGAGCCCAGATGGCGCCCGGGAGTGACGTCATCAGGCCCCGCCCACCTCTCGCTCCGCACCGCTGACTTCAGGGAGGCGCGCTGGGCGGCAGAGGGGAGCCCAGCAGCCGCAGGCCGGTGAGGGAGACGTGGATCCCCGGCTCCAAAGCCCGGGCCGCAAACAGGGGCCATGTCATCACCGGCTGCCGGCCCAGAGCTCCAAGCCGCTAAGCCCCGCCCACTACGTGCTCGATCCGCACGTAAAGATGGCCCCGACCTCGTGGTCCCGGCCTGTGACGAGGCGGCACCCTCCTGGGCCCGCCGCGAATCCGGAGAGCCCGATCCTCTGCTCCTAGGGGACGCTGACCCAGTCCCCGCCGAAGGCCGCCCGCCACTCCTCCCACGCCGGGCTGCCACCGCTGTAGGCCCGGAGCCTGCAGGGCCAGCCGCATGGTCCAGAATAAGAGGTGAGTTGGCTGGGGAGCGGGTGGTGGTAGATGTGCTCCTGCCAGGGGTCCGCCAGCGACGAGGATTCCTCCCAGCCCTCCCCGGAGAAGCAGGCCGACGCTTCACCGGCGGAGCTAGAGGGTCCCCTAAGGGGCTCCCAGAACGGCGCAGAACCCTAGCTGTCACTTCTGGGCTAAAGCGCACCGGAGGCACAGACCGCGGAGCACGTGTGCGCCCAGTAGAAGGGCCTGGTGACACGGGCCTGGGGCCTTGCAGCATGTCTGACAGCCTCTCCCTTAACCACCCTGAGCCATTGGCTTCAGCTGCCGCCCGCAATTGGGATAGCATCCCGTCCAAGTCACTCATGGCCTAGTATTTTTTTCCCGCCGCAGGTACCAGCAAAAGAAGAAACCACCTCCGTGATGGCACAAGCTCCGACTGACTCCGACAAGACACAACCCCCCAATTCAAAACCTGCAAGACCACCCACAATGCTGCCTACACCAATCAAGTAAGTAACCACCCCCCATCCCCATTTCCTTGCCTATACTCCACCCAAATTACACTCTCTGCCTCGTCTGCACGCCCCAGTCATGCTGGCCCTCCCTTATACTTCGCTCAGTCCAGGCCCTGACTTTATGTGAGTGTCGTCCCCTCCCTTCTATGCCATACAAGGTATTAAGAATCTCTCGTTATGACACATTCATTCTGCATAAAAGGTCCATAAGGGACAGAGGACGGGAGCTCACACACACGCTAACACTGACACTCTGACACACACACATATATGTCTAGGATGTTCAGAGAAAATCCAACAGGTGCATGCTGCAAGACAAAGTTCGTCACTTCCGTCTACTTCCAGCTTCTTCACGAAGTATCGAAGGACAAGTAGAGCATGAGAAGGACAAGAACATGAAAGACAGAACAGCACATGGCCGGACTTCAATAACTAAAAGTGGTGACTTTTTCTTTAAACTTCAGCTTGATATTTCTACAGTAGTTTTATCTACATGGAACTGTTCATGATACGCTTTACATTGTTATTTTACACCATTGTGTGATAAAATAAAATCACACTTCATTTTTTATTTCAATGGATCTTTCATTCATAATCGCCTCAAGATACTAAAAGAAGTATTATATGTGTCTAAAAATCCAACAGTGTTATACTAATATCTGTATAGATCATTTCTTACTATTGATAAGGGTTTGTTATTTATAATAAAAATAGTGGGTAATAGTAAAGATACATATGTTTCAGATATATATACACATACACATTTTTAGTTAATTTAAGTAATATAATTTATTTTATGGAATTGTTATTTTTATTATATAATTGTACAGTTGTAATGATGCCAAGATCCCATTTGTTTGTACGAGTGACAATATAGTCAGAGAATAGAAGGTCCACAACTTGCAGTCAACAATATGGAACTAATAAGTCTAGCGTAGATATCACACTCATTGCTGGCAAACATATAGCGGCAACTGACCCCATAAAGATGGCCGCGTACATGCGGTCTACGGGAAAATGGCGCCGGGATGGCCTATATAAAAGAGCACGGCACAGTGGCTGTCAGGAATCAGGTATGACCAGAGGTGTGTGGACTGACACAGGGAAACGCAGGCTTCAGATATGTTATAAACAATATAATTTATTAAGACTAACAATACAAAACGCAGTGCAAAACTAAACCTAAACACAGTGCAAACAAACCAAACCAAACCACCCACAGATAACAATACATACAATTCAAGGGTCGTCAGGCAGGCCGGGTCAGTAGCAAACGGGCAAACGGAGTACCAGGAACAGGCGGGAGAGTGGTCGGGGTCACAAGCTAAGTTCAGTAACTCACGGGCAGCGCGGTGCAGAGGGTCAGGCAGAGAATGGTCAGGGTCACAAGCCAGGGATCAAACAGGAGAAGTCAGCAGAGGTCAGGATCAGGCAGGGTCGGCAACAAGTCAGACAGAACCAGGAACAGGAATACAGGATACAAGATACAGGGGCCCATGGAAAAACACACACCACGGCCTTGACTGTGAGTCTGGCCATTCCTTAAATACAACCCCTGCAATCAGCTTCAGGTGTTTGGCTGATTGCAGGGGTGAGTCTCTGATTGCTGAGAGCACCCACTGGCCAGCCCTGGTACTGCAGCCCACAAGGCAGGTGAGTCCCACCATTATTGGCAAGTCCATTCCTGACAATTACTGGTGAATTCATTCCTGAGAGAGGGTGTGTTGCACTTGTCTGCTGAGCTCCAGAAAGGCCCGAGAAGCCTGGGGCTAAAGTGCCCTGCCCAGCCCAGGCAGGATGGCGGATCCTGGGCCTGGGTCCAGCGAGGAGAAGGCCCTGGAGGGGCCTAGTACCGGCCTCTCTTTTCCACCAGTAGAGGACCTGGGAATGGCCCCTAGGAAGGGGGAAGTTTATTCTGCCTACCGGGACCGTGTGGCCGCTCGGGCCAGGTTAATAGAGAAGGAGGAAGCCAAGCTCCAGAAGCTGACTCTGGAGCTAAAGAAGCTCCGGTCATCCTACGACCGTGTATGGTCTACTAAGCGGCAGGCCATGAAACCGGACCTGGAGGCGCTGGAACTTCGTGTGTCACAGCAGGGGAGGTATGTGGCGGCGCTGCAGCGCCAGAGCGCCGTCCTAAGCGAGAAGTATCTGAATGAAGCGAGATTTAAGGCTGCAAGAAGCCGCAGTGTTGCGGCGATGCGGGGTCCGGTGGAGGAGGCCTCTTCGGTGGAGGAATTGTCGGGGGAGTTGCTGGTGGAAGGCGAGAAGGGGCAGGTTGAGCCCACAGCACCCTCAGAGGAAATGGCGTCTAAAATGGAAGACAGCGTGGTGGCAGGATCATCAGAGTCCCTCCCCCCTGGGCAGCTGCCTGTGGATTGGGGGACCCAGGTGGAGGAGGAGGAGATAGTGGGCGGATTGCAGTTCCTGGCAGAGGCGGTTGCAGAGCTGCGTGGAGCCGACTTCAGGTTTACGTCCGAGGACTCAGAGGAAGAAGCTGAAAGTGATGTCATCCCCCGCAAGCCGGCTAAGCCGGTGGTGAAAGAGCATGCTGCCTTTGTCATGCTGCAACGCATCCCCAAGGACGTGTTGGCAAAGGCAGTGGAGCCACTGGAAGGGGAGAAGGACTCTGCTGATTGTGTTGGTGAGATGGTTCTGGACACTGGGGTAGCGGGTATCATGCCTGCAAAATTGTCTGAGCTGCAGGTTAGCCCTACAGTCCTGGCTAAGGGTGTTTCCCCTCCGGTGGTGGTCCCACTGGGCCCCGCCCCTTTGGGGGGCATGGTGGCCTCTGGTGTGCAACCAGCAGGTCCCCCGGTTTCTCCTCAGGGGGCTCCAGGTTCTCAGGTCCAGGCTCCTGCGGGTCCGGCTCAGGTGGGTTCTCCTGCTGGTATGGGTGGTCCCCAGCCCCGGGCTCCCCCAGGTCATGGCTCATCAGCATCTGCCCCTTCAGTTGCTGCTGCTGGTGTGGCGGCTTCCCCTGGTCATGCCCCCTTGATGTTGAGTGCCCCTGGGGCTAGATCGGGGCTCAGTTACTCTGCTGCAGTTAGGGGAGGTCAGGGGTCAGTGGGATCGGCCCGGGCAAGGGCAGGTAACCTACCCACTTCCGCCGCAAGGCGAAATGTTGTTCAGCTGAAATGGTCAGGGGAGGGCCCCCCCCCCTTAGCAGGAGAAAGGTCATAGACCGCATATTAGAAATGGGCTTCCATGCCGCAGATATTTTTGCGTTTATTGCTCCAGTTGGTACTGGAGAATATGACGTGTCCTTCATGCGGCCAGAATTGTTGGACCTCTTTTGGCAGAGGTATGAGGCCACCTTTGTCACCAGCCCTAGGTGGGTGGGCCTAAGCCCGAGGCTCGTCTCTCGCCAGTCCCTGATTAAAAAAATAACGGTGCTGGTGAGAAATGAATCCATCCCAGCATCAGATATTGTGGTCTGGCTAAGCAGATATGGGGATGTGATGGGGCCCCTTGGGAAGATCAAGGATGAGAGGGGAATATGGACAGGTGGGTGGACGACCACCGTCCGCTTAAAGGTGGTTGGAAATGTGCTCCAGCACATTCCCTCTTCCGCTTTTCTAGGGAAGGACCGTCTGATAGTTTTTTATGCGGGTCAGCCGAGGGTCTGCCACCGGTGTGGGGGCAAGGGGCATTTTGCGGCCACCTGCCCCGTCATTAGATGTTCCCTGTGTCAGGAAATAGGACACCTGGCCAGGGACTGCAATGTTGTCCGATGCAATCTCTGCGGGGAGCTCGGGCATTCATACAACCAGTGCCCGGAGGCCCTCCACAACCTTCCGGTGGGGGAGCTTGAAGCAGAGTTGGATCGGATAGATGCTGAAGAGGCGGACGCGGCATTGGAGAGAGCGGCTTCGGTTGCTGTGGCGGCCCTTGTGAGGTAAGGGGAGGTTTCTGTGGCCCCTCCTGTCTCTGTCCCCCCTGTTTCGTCTACCCCTTTGGAGTCCCCTGTTGTTCCCCCTTGTGTGCCGGTTCCTCCTCCCAGGACTAAGAAACAGCTGAGGGAGGCTGCTAAAGGGGCCGGGATGGTTGAGGCTAGGTCTAGTCCCTCAGTGTCTGCTCCCCCCTTGCTCTTGCCGCTGCGGCGGAGTAGGAGGCCCGGTAGGGAGTCCCGCGAGTCCCAAGGTTCTGCTCCAGTAGGGGCTCGGGTGGAGGAGGGGTGGTCCCTGGTGGGTAGGCGGAGTAAGCCGGTTTTGTCCTCAGCGGGGTCGGTGTCCTCTTTAGAGGCGGGGGAGGTGGCCCTGGGGAATAGGTTTGGGGCTTTGTCGGGGGAGGAGGAGGGGTCAGGTGATCCCGCTTCCCCGATGGAGGACGAGGATGCTGGGGGGTCTCTTAAGAGAGTGAGGGACCCTGCCAAGAAAGTCAAGAGGAGGATTAAGAAACGTCCCTCTCAATTATCTTAATGGCAGTTCCCGCTCCGATAAAGGTGGCAACCATTAATGTTGCCAGCCTGAAGTCTGTAAGTGCTAGAGAAACAGCCTTATTTTTGATCAGTGGGATGGAAGCTGATATTTTCTTTTTGCAGGAGACCAGGTTGCCCACCTTGGCTGATGTCCATCTGGCCAAGCGTGAGTGGAGGCGTGGGCCCTCCTACTGGTCTCTTGCGGCTGAGCTTTACAGCGGAGTTGCGGTGCTTTTTACCGGCATGGTAACGTGTCGGCGGATAATTGAGGTAGAGATCGGAAGATGTCTGATTCTGGATGTTCTCGTAAGGGGGCATGAGCTCCGTCTCATTAATATCTATGGCCCACAGTCCAAGTGGGACAGGAAGAACCTCTTTGCGAGGATTAAACCTTACCTATTTACATCCCGGCTGGTAGTCTTTGGAGGTGATTTTAACACCATTACTAGGCCCAAGGACAGGAGAGGCTTCACTGACGGGCTGGGATATGATAGCAATTTTCTAAATGCTATAGTCAGGGAGGCAGGTCTGGTTGACGCTTGGATTCAAAGTGTCCCAGACGGCACGGGTTTCACCTTTAGAAGAGGTAATAGCCAGAGTAGGATAGACAGGTTTTTTTTGAAGGAGAACTCTGCCTTCTCGGCACCTGAGTGTCAGGCGGTGGAGTTTTCCGATCACCTTATGCTATCTGTCACCTTGAATATTTCAGACACGCCGCTGAGAGGAAAGGGCATCTGGAGGATGAATTCGTCTCTGCTGGAGGACGAGGAGGTGAGACGATCTTTCGAGGAGTTCTTTCAGGCGCAGGAGACGGTGCTGGATTTCTGCGGCAGTAAGTCTGAGTGGTGGGAGCTCACCAAAGTGCGGATCAGCAGGTTTTTCAAGGCTATTGGTAAGAGACAGCAGTTTAAACAGTATAACGCCTACCAGCGGTTGCGGAGGAAGCTCGACCGCCTTGTTTCTAGCGGTGGAGATTCGGGGGCAATCTCGGACGTGAAGCTTCTCCTTAGGAAACTCCAGTATGATTGGCGTGCCTCTTTGGTTCTGGAGAGGGATTATGGGAAATACCACTCGCCTGACCCTTTCCAGAATTGCAAACAGAGTGCAGCAGTTAAGACGATCTCTGCTCTGAGGGATAGTACAGGGTCCCTGGCTAAATCCAGGTCAGGGATTCTGGAGGTCTCCAGGTCCTTTTATGCGGATTTACTGAGTGAGAAACACCTTGACCGGACAGGGATGTCGAGCTTTTTGGAATCCACGCCTGGTCTGGACAGCGATGTCCCTCTGGCGAGTTTGACTGGGGAGATTACTGCAGAAGAGGTGTCCAGAGCGATTGATAGTCTGGCCATTAAAAAGACTCCTGGGCCAGACGGTCTGACTGCTGAATTTTTTAAGGCTTTTAAATCCCGCCTGGCACCTCGTCTCGTGGAAGTGTATAACAGCTGTCTGGATGAGGGATCTCTCCCTCCTTCCATGAGACAGTCTGCAGTTATTCTCCTGTCAAAGGGTAAAGATCCTTCGGCTATTGAGAACTGGCGCCCCATCAGCCTCCTCAATGTCGATAGAAAGGTTCTGGCGAAGATCTTGTTCTGGCGCTTGTCGTCAGTGGCAGACAGTTTGCTTTCTCGTCAGCAGCATTGCTCGGTCCAGGGCAGGAGTACCTTCACAGCGGTGTTAGCTGTCCGGGAGGCTCTGGAGCGATGTAAGGCTGAAGGATGGGGAAAGTACTTGCTGGCGGTGGATCAGGCAAAGGCCTTTGATCGAGTTGATCACAAGTACCTCTGGCATCTCCTGGACCGGTATGGTTTGGAGGGGAGGTTCATCGGCTGGTTGAAGACATTGTACCAAGGGGCGGAGAGCTTCATGTTGGTGAATGGTTGGGTTGGGCAGCCCTTTGAGGTTGGATCTGGGGTGCGCCAGGGGTGCCCGCTGAGTCCCTTGCTCTATGCCTTTGCCATCGACCCCTTCGTCAGGAGGCTAGATGGCGGGGCGGTGAGTGGGGTGCTGGTGGGTGCCACTGGAGATCCGCCTTTGAGAGTTGTGGCTTATGCTGATGACGTTTCTGTTTTCATTTCTGGACCGGAGGAGGCGCAGGAGGTGGTTTCAGTAATGGATCAGTATGCCGAGGCATCAGGTTCCAAGGTCAATCAGGACAAATGTGAAGTTCTCTGGATGGGTAGGGAGGGTGAGAGCTTCTCACTCCCGGACGCCTTCCCGGTGCCTCAGCCGAACATCAAAGTGTTGGGCATCAATTTTGGCTCTGCTGATTACAGCAAGCAAAATTGGGAATCCAAGCTGTCGGATGCCGAGGTCAAAGTGAGATGTTGGAAGGGGTGGCGGCTCTCCTTGAGGGAAAGGGTTGATTTGATCAAGACTTTCCTGCTCCCAGTCTTTTTGTACGTCAGCTTCGTTTGCCTCTTGCTGTTTCTTCCAGATGTTATGGGGGAATCGGCTGAACCTCGTCAAGAGGGACGTGACTTACTCATCCAGGCGGGAGGGTGGCCTAGGTATGGTCAACCCGGTGGTCTTTTTCTCTCTGATGTTCTTGAAACATAACTTTGGTAACATGCTGGCAGAGAGACCGCCTGCATGGGTAGGACTTTTCCGGATCTGGTTTGGACCCTTTCTGCACAGTTGGGAGAGTGGCGGGCCAGTGAGAAGCCTGCGGGTCAAGCATGGTAAGCTCCCGGCTTATGTGGCCCCGTGCCTGAAGTTACTCCGGCGGTGGCATGTGACTGCGGAGGAGGTCCGGTCCCTCCCCAGGAGGCTCCTGGGTGAGAGGATTGTGGCATCTGCTTTCCATGCGCCGCTGGCCTTGAGAGATTGCCCGGGCCATGTTATGAGGGAGGGTTTGCGGTTGATAAATCTGGAGCGGATCCCCCTGAAGTTGCGGGACCAGGCCTGGCTCGCCTTCCATGGCAGGCTCTACGTGAGGGGTAACCTGAAGTACCGTCCTGCGGATGACCGTGGTTGTCCGAGGTCGGAGTGTGGGGGTGAAGTGGAGACTATGGACCACTTCTTGCTTCAGTGCCCCTTTAACGTAGAGGTGTATAAACAGGTGGGAGGGGCTCTGGGTGTTCCTTTCCTCCATCGCATGTCGTATGCGGAGTGGGTGTACGGAGCATTCGAGAGTCGCATGGGTTTTAATTTGGACACCCTGTTTTTAGTCAGCTTAGTTGTCCGTTATTACACTTGGATGGCACGGTGTCAGGTCTCCATTCGGCAGAAGGTCCTCCCTGTTCAGGTGGTGGCGAGTGACATCCTTGGTGAGGTGGGGAAAATTCGGGGTCTTGAGAAAGACAGGCTGCGACGCAGAGCTTGGATGGAGGCGTGGAGGAACATCAAGCCTGTTGCTGCGGTCTGTTGATCTCGGGTGGTGGGATCTGTCCCTAGTTTCTGCCTTCAGCACTCCCTAGATTTTTGCGTTCGGATCTTTTTGGTAGCCTTTTGCATGGTAGGTTGTAGGGGTCAGACGTGGAAGATCTGCGGGTTCCTTAGCCCTCCCCTTTGGTGTATATAATAGTATGGTTAGGTCCTTTGTATATAGTTTAGGCCATATAGGCCGTAAACAGCAGGTTTGAATATGGAAATTGCATATGGTTTATGTTTTTATCTGAGCCATAAAGGCTCTTAGTCATGTGGTCTCGGCCATAAAGGCCTTGTACTGTAAATATTGTATATAGTTTCCGTTTTTTCCTTTCAGGTTATGGACTTTTATTTATGAGCCGTTCAGGTTATGTTTGAGTTTTGTTTTTTTTTTGTTTTTTTTGTTTTTTCTCCCCAGGGACTGTTGGGACATTTTAGTTTCCTTTCTGTTGAGTTTTGTATTTATTTATTTATTTATTTATATTTATACTTTTATACATAAGTCTGATGGATATGTATGACATCAATACATAATAAAAAATCTCCATTCCTGACAGTGGCGTCCAATTGATTCCCCCTGATGAAGCCACGTGACCCTGTGGCGTAACGTGTAGGGGAGGGGCTCTGACGTCACAACGCTGATGTGGATAGCGGCAAATACAAACTGAGGATCTGGGCACAGTTTGTCTGTAACAGCACTTTAATGTGTGAGTGCGCAATTTTTTCTTTAATAAAAGCACCTGATTTTTAAAAGGATAAGGCACTATTGTTACTTCCTTTTCTATGATACCCCATAATACCGAAAGGTGGAAGCAGCACACAGTTTTGCCTCATCCATCCACCAAGGCTCAGTGTGGATAGAAAGGAGTGAGGGAGACCCCTGGTGGGAGAAAGTTGGTAGCACAAGCCTATCCATTCGAATGTGGAAATAAGCACCCAGCATGGAAAATACCACTTAGTCCTGATGGGACAAAAGCGTTATTAGCCACTTAGCTTGGCTAATTGGTAAGGTGAGCGTACACCTATTCTTTAGCACTGGGAGTGTTGCACGGCACATTAATTGGCACTGGCAAGATTTGAAGCACAAAGTGGACTTTATAATAATTTATGATTGTATATACTTTTATATTTATATGTTTTGTTGCACAGGATACTGCACTGTTTGAAGCACATGGTTTTTTCACGTTTATATTATTTTGAGTTATATGTTTATGATTGATTTAATATATATTGTGAAGCGCGACACATTTAGATATAATTTTGATTACATTTTTCACACAGTTTATGAGTATGTTTTTAGTGTTGATGCATCACAAATCTATTTGATATTTGTTAAATGTTATAGTTTTATAAGATTGTTGCACAGAGAGAATATCACGTTTTAGCTCACGAGTATCACTTTTATTTGGAGAACCTATGAAGGACTGAAGAATTCATAGTATGAATATCCTACGTGACTGTAAAAAAGGGACCTTTTGATGTATGACGGATTTTGATGCTGGGTTCTAGTTTATTTTCTCAAGACAAGCGCTGTCACAATGTACGCAGGATGTATCAGCTCCAGTGCCTGTAAAAAACCCCCCCAAAAAACCCTATAGTTAAGACAGGCACACAGTGTAGAGTGCTGCCTGGTCTCCCTACACATCAATCGGTCAAGGCACATTTTTACTGCATCCTGCCAATTGCTCCTACTTAAGCTGCAAAGGCAGCAAATGTGGGTGTGTACAAGTAAAGCACCGTGGCCACAACAAGGATTGAACTCCCATTGAATTCAGTGGGCAGTACCACTCAACGCAACCCATTCAATTGAATGGGGCCATGCCACAACCATCCCACAACTACATAAAATGCACAGGGTGGTGGCACAGTGGCTTGTAGGGGTCAAACAGGCAGTGAGAAGGTGAAATAATGTTTTTCCGGACCAGTATTTTATTTATACATTATCATGAGAGTTATTTGAGTTTTTTTCTGCCTGTTTGTTTTGTACTATAATAAGTCAACGAATATTGACAAACTTTTCGGGAATACAAGTCCTCGGTGCAGACCGCTTCTGTTACATCAATTGAAATAAAAAAAAAAATAGTGAACAAGAGAATATGAGAAATGTTTCATGCATATGCAGATACCTACAGCTTCCAAATTTCAGTGGGCAGGCATGGACATCCATTGGGAAATCTTCTAGGTGCATTGTGCATTCAGCATGAATTGTAAGCCTGGACAAAAGTAAAAAAGCAAAATGAATACTATAACTTTTGGTAGATAGAAAAGACACTTATTATTGCAACTCCATAATCAATAATAGATCATTACAGACACATATATATATATATATATATATATATATATATATATATATATATATTTTTTTTTTTTTTAACACAAGCAGTGTAAGTGTAGGGTAGGGGCATAAAGGTTCCCGGTGCAGTTCCCCAAATTGGCCACTAGATTTCTCCATAGTTGAAGGATAAGCTCACCTTCCATATTCAGGGTGTTACATGTAACACGTTATGAAAGGACTGGCCCTAGCTGCCAAAATTAAAAAACGCGGCTGTGCAGGGCCCGTCAACGTCACTCATTCACAGTCCTCTGTAAATGAGAAAACTACAAGTCCCAACAGCCTTAGTGGCTGTCAGCTTGTAGTTCTCAATGAAATACCATGGTGCTGTATCGAGTATATTGGCTTCCTCATACAGTATGTGCGGGCAAGCAGATGTACTGAGAGGTGTGCAGAAGACCTGCATGGCATCAGCGATCTACTGATCGCTGGTGCAATGCTTACTAGGCTCCTGCAACCAAAAATAATAAATGCGTATTTACCTGCATAAAAATGTGCATTTATTATTTTTTGTCAAAAGGTGAACTTATTCTATAAGGTTGGGAATCCTGAAGTGAGAGTAGCCAATGTAGGTGCCAAGGTAGCCCCAAAATAATGAGTGGGGTGTATCATAAATAGTGAGCCAGCCCCTCCACTGCCAATGAGGTGCATCTTGGGTTAGAGTATTCTGTATAAATAGTCCAGCAAGAGTCCCCCTGACCGTAAATTGGTCATGGGAAGCAGTGCAAGGACCCATACAGCAAAGATTAAATCAAAGAGGATCTAGCTTCTTAGAGCTTCTCCTTCTCAGAGATGTGGGACTAATGGGGATACTCACATCCATTGGGTATGGGATGAAGGACTCCAACAAGATCCCCTATGGGCTGCTCCTCAACTCAGCTCTCTGCTCTATTGTTACCTGTTTCTAACTGAAGGTTTATGCCGTCACCATTTGGGATGACTGTAGCATGTAAATATGTACACTCACCGGCCACTTTATTATATACTCCTTGCTAGTCCCGGGTTGGACCCCCTTTTTACCTTCAGAACAGCCTTAATTCTTCATGGCATAGATTCAACAAGGTGTTGGAAACGTTCCTCAGAGATTTTGGTCTATATTGGTCCCCACCCTCACCTAATTGCTGATCTCCTCCACTCTTCCTACCACTTCATCCCCCACAGCTATTTCCTCCTGTACCACTATCCCCTCCCTCCTAGATTGTAAGCTCCAAGGAGCAGGGCCCTCGAACCCCTCGTGTATTGTATTGTTACTGTACTGTCTCATGTACTGCCTCCCATTATAATGTACAGCGCTGAGCAAACTATTGGCGCTATATAAATCCTGTATAATAATAATATTGGCATGAGTTATTGTTCTCTATCATCTTGAACCAGTCTGCCCATTCTCCTCTGACACCAACAAGGCATTTTCGTTCACACAGCTGCCACTCACTGGATATTTTCTCTTTTTCGGACCATTCTCTGTAAACCCTAGAGATGGTTGTACATGAAAATCCCAGTAGATCAGTAGTTTTTGAAATCCTCAGACCAGCCTGTCTGGCACCAACAACCGTTTCACGTTCAAAGTCACTTATATTCCCTTTCTTCCCCATTCTGATGCTCGGTTTGAACTTCAGCAAGTCGTCTTCACCACGTCTAGATGCCTAAATGCATTGAGTTGCTGGCATGTTATTGGCTGATTAGCAATTTCTGTTACCAAGCAATTGAACAGGTGGAGCTAATAAAGTGGCCGGCGAGTGTATATCAACTGTGGTTCAGTAAAGCTGTAAGGGAACAAAGGAAACCTGTGTAGGAAGGGCTGCTACTGGGGTCTGGTGCTGTTGAGCCTGAGGAAGGTATAAAAGGGCTATTGGGTGGTGCTGTTGAGGCCAAGCCAGGGGCCTCCTAATGGATGCCTCTGTAATAGTGCCCAGGGAAGGATCCTGAGTCCATAGCCCCTCAGTGAGCCTAGTGGGCCAACCATTGCCAGGCAGGAATGGGCTGAAGAGTTCAAATGCTGCCCCACCACAAGGCTGCACATGTGTAGGATATGCAGCCAGCATGGCTACACAGCATAAGTACCATAAACTGACTTGGTATCAGCCTCTTGCAGTTACTACACAGCAAAATCAAGCTCATACAGTGGAAATAAAAAGTCTACACACCCCTGTTAAAATGCCAGGTTTCTGAGATGTAAAAAAATGAGACAAAGATATATCATTTCATATCTTTTCCCACCTTTAATGTGACCGATAAACTGTACAACTCAGTTGATCAACAAACTGAAATATTATAAGTGGACGGAAGTAAAAATAAAAAAACTAAAATAATATGATTGCATAAGTGTGCACACCCTTACACTAATCCTTTGTTGAAGCCCCTTTTGATGTGATTCCAGCACTCAGTCTTTTTGGGTATGAGTCTACCAGCATGGCACATCTTGACTTGGCAATATTTGCCCACTCTTCCTTGCAGAAACATTTCAAATCTGTCAGATTGCTAGGGCATCTCCTGTGCACAGCCCTCTTCAGACAACCCCACAGATCTTCCATCGGATTCAGATCTGGGCTCTGGCTGAGTCATTCCAAAACTTTCATCTTCTTCTGGTGAAGCCATTCCTTTGTTGATTTGGATGGATGCTTTGGGTCGTTGTCATGATGAAAGATGAAGTTCCTCTTAATGTTCAGCTTTCTAGCAGAAGCCTGAAGGTTTTGTGCCAATATTGACTGGTATTTGGAACTGTTCATAATTCCCTCTACCTTGACTAGGGCCCCAGTTCCAGCTGAAGAAAAACAGCCCCAAAGCATGATGCTGCCACCACCATGCTTCACGGTGAGTATGGTGTTCTTTTCATGATGTGCAGTGTTGTTTTTGCACCAAACATATCTTTTGGGATTATGGCCAAAAATTTCAATCTTGGTTTTCCCACATGCTTTTGGGAGACTTCAGATGTGTTTTTGCAAAATTTAAACGGGCTTGGAGGTTTTTCTTTGTAAGAAAAGGATTCCGTCTTGCCACTCTACCCCATCGGTCAGACATATGAAGAATACGGGAGATTGTTGTCACATGCACCACACAGCCAGTACTTGCCAGATATTCCTGCAGCTCCTTTCATGTTGCTGTAGGCCTCTTGGAAGCCTCCCAGACCAGTTTTCTTCTTGTCTTTTCATCAATTTTGGAGGGACGTCCAGTTCTGGTAATGTCATCGTTGTGCCATACTTTCTCCACTTGATGATGACTGCCTTCACTGTGTTCCATGGTATATCTAATGCCTTGTAAATTCTTTTGTACCCTTCTCCTGACTGATAACTTTTAACAATGAGATCCCTCTGATGCTCTGGAAGCTCTCTGCGGACCATGGCTTTTTCTGTAGGATGTGACTAAGAAAATATCAGGAAAGACCTACTAGAACAGCTGAACTTTACTTGGGGTTAATCAGAGGCACTTTAAATGATGGCAGTTGTGTGCTGACTCCTATTTAACATGATTGTGGATGTGATTGCTTAATTCTAAACACAGCTACATCCCCGGTTATAAGAGGGAGTGCACACTTATGCAACCACATTATTTTAGTTTTTTATGTTTTCTCCCCCCCTAAAAGATTTCAGTTTATAGGTCACATTAAAAGTGGAAAAAGTTCTGAAATGATTTATCTTTGTCTCATTTTTTACATCAAAGAAATCTGACATTTTAACAGGGGTGTGTAGACTTTTTATATATACTGTAGGTGACGGTCGACATAATATGATCAACGTTTAGATGGCCTTTAATGGTTTCTCAGAGGGAAACGAAGAGGATCTATTTATAACCCCACTATCCCGACTCCTCAGGCCATGGTGTGGAGCCTGCAGTGTCCTACAGAGTTCTCTCTGCATAATGCTACAGTCAACACTTCATGATAGGAGGAGAGCCTAGTCACATGACACTACTATGGACAGTATTACAATAACTGCAACAAAGGACAAGTCACCTCATAGTGTACAGTAGAGTTCCATTATAAGTGAGTCTCAGCAGTTTGTTGGGTGTTGTCATGTTATGAGCAACGGATTTCTTTCCATTGTGGAAGAAGGTGTCTGGGGTCCAGATCTTGCTGGCCAACAGGTTATTCAGAGGCAGAGTTTTTATAGGCCCGTCAAATTTTAATCGCTCGTCCAGCCAGCTCTGCCGAAAGAAGACATCTATAGTGTACTCCTAAAAGAGAAAGCCATCAAAATACGTCAGTACAAGAATATAAGCACCTAAATGTACAAAAGAGATTATCAGTTCTAAAATTTGTACTACACCACCTATATTGTATACATTATTTCCATTTTTTGGGTATTGAGAATCGCTAAGTACAAAGGACCGAGCTGGTCGTTCTTAGTGTCGTTAGGAGATGCTAGTCTCTATCAAGGTATAATTTAGGTTTTCATGGTGAAGCAAAGATCCACTGCTCAAGCCTCGAATAAGGGGGACTTTCCCCCTAGAACATGTTAGCTGTATCAGATGATCTTAACCAGTACATGTTTCAAAAGACAATTTTCAGTGATGTAATTCTCTGTAGCCGATGCCCCTCAATACACATGTAAGATTTGACCATCTGTTTAATAATGATTTGTCTATCGTGATCAGGGACAGGACAGGCTCCATGTACAGGGGTTAGACAAGAAAATAGAAACAATACATGGATTTGCAGGTATGAAAGTGACAACATGTTTTGCATTGAAAGTGGAAATGATGTAGCATTCATTTGCTTCCACTGTGTGATGAGACACCTAGCTAACAGGTGCGAAAACCTCACTTTTGTCATTCACGAGCTGCTAGTAATAGAGTCATGTCAGAGCTTACTGAGCTTCAAAGAGGGCAAATTGTTGGTGCCGCTTAGCTGGTGCCTCTGTGAACAATTTATTTGCCCCATGTCGCAAGGTACAGTATGAAAGGTTATGAAGGCATATGCAGTTTCTGGGAAAACGCCATCTAATAAGCATCAGCGCAGTCAACATGGTCCACTGACCAAAAGAGACAAAGGAGCATTGCGCAGGATTGTGACCCAGAATAGGAAAACAACTGCTGCAAAAGTGACCGCAGAGCTCAATCTCAGTCTCGTGAAGACTAAGTCCCATATAGACTGAGATTGAGCTCTGCAGTGACTTTTGCAGCAGTTGTTCTCTTATTCCAGAACAGTCCTGCACAATGTCCTTTTGTCTCTTTCGGTCAGTTGACCATGTCCACCACTCCTATGATTATCAGACGCCGTTTTTCTGGAAACTGCATATGCCATCATAACCTGTGATACTGTACCTTGCCACACGGCAAATAAATTGGTCACAGAGGCACCAGCTGCACCAACAATCTACCCTCTTTGAAGCTCAGTAAGCTCTGACATGACTCCATATTACTAGCAGCGCACACAGTGAATGACGAAAGAGAGGCTTCCCGCCTGTTAGTTGAGTGTCTCATCACACAATGGAAGCAAAAAAATGTTACGTCACTTCCGCTCTCACTGTGAAACATGTCGCCATTTTCACACCTGCAAATCATGTAGTGTTTCCATTTTTTGTCTAACCCCCTGTACACTATAATGTCACTTTGTTTGCTTAAGAGAGTAATACTCTATAGATGCATGGGGCAGCACAACGGATTGCAGCACTAGAGTACCTGGTTCAAATCCTGCTCAGGACAAGATACACATGGAGTTTGTAGTTTGTAGGTTTCCTCCAGGTACTCTGGTTTTGATCCCAAATTTCAAAGACATGCTGGTAGGTGACATAAATCCTGTCTACATTGACTCTAGTATATGTACTGTATGTATGCATGTAAAGTCAGACACCTCGGACTGTAAGCTCCTAAAGGACAAGGACTGATATGAATGTACAATATGTAAAGCGCTGCGTAAATGTTCAAGTTTATGAAAAGTTTACATCCTTGCGAGATCTATTCTTCACTTACCATGTCTGTGTCTGACACGGGGCCAAAACTGGTGACGTATATTTCAGTCTTAACTTCTGTCACTGATTCTAAAAGATTAAGAAGTCTTTGCATTTATACAAACTAGAGCTCAAATTTTTATATAAAAGTATATCACAAATGAACATGCATGCAATGTTTTTCAACGCAAAGCATTCTCTGATTGGATGAAGTGAAGCAGTGACATCATGCTCTCCACCTCAACCAATCAGAGAACTCTTTGCATTAATTTAGAAAATGCAAAACATTCTCTGAATGGCGCCCATGTCAAGTGGCCAACCTCGGTGCCTGGTACAAGCAGGCCTTCCACAGGAATGAAATACACATAGTTACATTGGTCCAAGCTGGATGCCATACCTGGAATTTGTCTTTTTTTGTTTTTTGATAGTTCTGTTTATTGAACTTTTACAAGGTAAATGCAAAAAAATACAGAAACAAAATGTAAAAAAGGGCCATAGCTGTTCCCAGATTTGGTCATGCAGGACCATCAAAAATCAAACACGTAGGGGTTGATTTACTAAAGCTGGAGAGTGCACAATTTATTGCAGCTGTACATGGCAGCCAATCAGCTTCTAACTTCAGCTTGTTCAGTTAAGCTTTGGCAATAAAATCTGGAAGCTGATTGGTTCCTATGCAGAG
Organism: Staurois parvus; assembly: GCF_062004578.1. Classification (NCBI taxonomy): domain Eukaryota; kingdom Metazoa; phylum Chordata; class Amphibia; order Anura; family Ranidae; genus Staurois; species Staurois parvus. The sequence goes on along the minus strand of NW_028318496.1, from coordinate 64,044 downwards.
CTGCACCAGATTTTGCACCCTCCAGTTTTAGTAAATCATGACTAGTGCACCCAAGATAGGTTCATCCAGACCCCACTACACCACCATTACCCTTCCATACCAATCCCCTTTACTTACTATACTTACAGAAAACACAACACCAATTTTGGAGTAAATGGCCAGCACGGCCTTTTATTAACAAATCAAGTTTAAACACATCAACCATTCCTTATAACAGAAAACATAAAGAGTTGTCGTTGGTCTTTGAAGGCACCACCAAAACGATCCGAAATGCACCTGCAGACAACCATATTCCACTAGGCCTCCAGCCGCAACCAACCAGCTCGGAGACAACCATACCATCCGCAGTGCAGCACCACCACCTTCCAGTTAAACCTCGGTTAACTGGGAATGTTCCCGGGCACACCATACCAACGATGGGTCCCACACCATTTTGTACCTCCAAGATAAGAACCGCCTCCAAAGACCAACCACCGCCCAGGAACCAAAATCACCCCCCCCCCCAGGAGGAACACAACATTCACCAAACAGGGCGGGCGGGAGGGAAGCTCTCTTTCCCACGTCCAGCTCCCAACTGACGCCCCTCCCCAGAACACTCTACACTAAAGTGCAGGAGACCCCACCTACACTCTCCTCTACCAACCAGATCCCCCAGCTATCCTTTACCAACCCTAATACTAACATTAACCCCTTACACATCTTCCTTCCCACTCTGGGCCTAGTCATGCCTGCCCTGCGCTAATTCTTTTCTTCTTTTTTCGCTGCGGGCATTTCTATTCAATACAGTTAAACATAACCAGCCCCAACCCCTACCACCAATAGATTGACTTTTGTACAACCAGAGTGCCCATACATAGATCAAAATTCATCCTGTCCCTGCTACACCGGCCTAATTTCGATCCATGTATAGCCGGCTTTTAAGCCCCCAACAATTTGCATGTTTTTGTATTTAGTTTGGATGTTGGGGCCAATATTCAATTTTTTTTATTTTTTGAGGTCCATACATAGTAGATGTACAACTATTATTACTTTTTTGTCTGACACATTATGATTTTTATTTTGACAAATTATGATATTTTATTCTAATATTATTTTAATAAATAAATGTGTCCATTTTCCTTTTCCATGGTTCCAGAGCCCTTACATATTAATCAGCCCATTACAGTTTACTGAAGCACCACGAATAGGAATTCTCATCTCCTTACCCCCCAGGCCTGGTCTTAGCCTGTTGTCATATCCATCCAGAAGTCTGTCAAGGATCCTTGTGAATAGGGTGATATTGTCCTTGCTGTCATCAACGACTTCAGGTGCATGTTTGGGAGACAACCTGTAAAGTAAACACAGGATTATCATTCTCTTGTTTTAAATAATGATGTGCATAAAGTACTGGTCCATGTTTTTCCCACAATTTCCCCATTCATATGTGCCCCCCCAAACCCCCAGTTCTTAGCTACCTCCTCCAACAGCTGCAGCTTCTTATCCTGTCTGCAGCCTGGCCGGTTATAATCTAGTGCTGGGCTACCCATGTCTCATGCACAGCGGACATCTTTACAGCGGCTGTTCCTGGCTTTTGATGGTTTTTCTACAGCCAGTATACCCCCGAGCATGTTATCCTAGGTGTCCATGCACACATAGACTGTAATAAACATTTTTTTGGCAGGGACGTTTTTTGGCTGGAAAAAAAAACAGGACTAATGGGTTTCTAGAGGAGTTTTCTGCTGTAAAAATGCTTTAACGCTGAAAAACGCAGCAAAACGTTTTTGGTAAAAAAAAAACACTGAAAAATCCTGAGAAACACAAATACGTGGGAAAACGCAGCTAAACGCTAATGCAAAAATGCTTAAAGCTGAAAAACTCACATTTTTAACATGACTTTACACAGTTAAAAGTAATAAGGAATGCAGCGCTACATTCAAATCATAAAAATGTGAATGTGGGATCCCAAAATATCATATAAGTTAAATTAAATAAAATGTGACGGTGTTAACAATACATATTAATAGGTGCTCATCAATAATACCATAGACACAAATATAATAAATAGCTCAAAACATGTGAAAAAACATATGAAAAAAACCATATCCATATATATATGCATGAAACAAAATTACACTTATATATGATGTAATCACACGTGCCTGTTGTGAAGTGAAATAACCATAATAATGGTGCAAACAAAAATATATCTCAAAGTCCAAAAAGTATTATTGGTGACAAAACAGTAAACGGTGCTTCCAAATAATACTGTTAGTGACCATAGGTGAAACTCGTGCAGATTTCTGAGTGTATACAAATCTGAGAATCCAACCACCATCTGGATTAGCCTCTCACCTCATCCCTTCGACCCTTGCGGATCAAAGAGCAGTAGTGGATCCCTCTCACGGATCCTCCAAGCACCAAATCACTCCAAAGGCAGTTTTCTCAGAATATAGTATTCCCACTCTGGCTCTTCTCCAGGAAAAGTTGTAGTATCAATCTTTTTTTTCAATGTTCCTTCTTACTTTTCCACACATAACAACAGGCAGTCACATGACAACTCCAACATCTGATCACCATTGAAAAGAAAGATTGATACTACAACTTTTCCTGGAGAAGAGCCAGAGTGGGAATACTATATTCTGAGAAAACTGCCCTTGGAGTGATTTGGTGCTTGGAGGATCCGTGAGAGGGATCCACTACTGCTCTTTGATCCGCAAGGGTCGAAGGGATGAGGTGAGAGGCTAATCCAGATGGTGGTTGGATTCTCAGATTTGTATACACTCAGAAATCTGCACGAGTTTCACCTATGGTCACTAACAGTATTATTTGGAAGCACCGTTTACTGTTTTGTCACCAATAATACTTTTTGGACTTTGAGATATATTTTTGTTTGCACCATTATTATGGTTATTTCACTTCACAACAGGCACGTGTGATTACATCATATATAAGTGTAATTTTGTTTCATGCATATATATATGGATATGGTTTTTTTCATATGTTTTTTCACATGTTTTGAGCTATTTATTATATTTGTGTCTATGGTATTATTGATGAGCACCTATTAATATGTATTGTTAACACCGTCACATTTTATTTAATTTAACTTATATGATATTTTGGGATCCCACATTCACATTTTTATGATTTGAATGTAGCGCTGCATTCCTTATTACTTTTATCTATCGTAATCACTGGTATATGATTTAATGTTAGCAGCTCCCTTTGGGATTTATACACATATTTATTTTACTTTTTAGTTTAACAACACTTGGGAGCGCAGGAGGTTCACACCATTACTGTTTACACAGTTAAAATTACCAGCGTTATCAAAACGTCAAGTGTGCATGAGGACATGGAGCCATAGATGTGAATGGTACATATCCATACCGCAGGAGCAGTCCGGCACTTGATATTTACCCGTTAAGCTACAGAGATTTCGAAGTTCCGCTGTGCAGTGAGTACACTTGAAACCTAACACCAGGTGCAAAGAAAAGTGCGCACACAAAAGTGAACAGGGTGTACGCGTAGCCCTCCCCTGGAGAAAAAAGTTCCTGGTCCTGATCCCCTGGGGAGCAAGGCTCCTGACAGGGACTGGGATTACTTGTGGTCCACCCAGCCAAAACCAGATGGCCTCCTGTCTTCGGGAGGCTTGCTGAAGCAAGTACACCAGAGAGTCAAAGGCAAATGTTCAACCATAAGGGGTCACTACTCACTGCTGCTGAGAGTATGGTAACACAAAGTTCACCTCCCAAGGAGGTATACCTTTTTTGGTGCTCAATAAGCCATAAATGGGATGACAATAAATATAATCTCCACCAGGATAGTGCAGTGGACCGTCTGCTCCTCACTGGACCCAAGCAGGGAAGGAAGCTCAGCTGCGGTATGCGGCTGAGCCAGCTGGGGGATTGCGGCGCTCCAGATGTGACATCACTATGACCTAGGTGAGGGCGGAAGCTGGATCCTGGCCTTGGAATGCAAGCAGAGCTGGTAACCGTGGAGACGCGTTTTGCGTGCATGCGCTTTGTCAGTGAGTTTGCTCGGCGAGTTTGATGCTGAGATTTTATTGTTGCAAGAGACCTGGCTCAATACATTGGCCGATGTCTATCTAGCAAAACGGAAATGGAGATGTGGTCCCTCCTTTTGGCCTCTTGAGGCTGAACGTTGGAGCGGAGTTGCGGTGCTTTTTAAAATTGATATGGTAACGTACCGCGAGGTAATTGAGGTAGAAATGGGGAGATGCATGGTCTTAGATGTTTGTTAGGTGGCAGGACCTGCGCCTCATTAATATCTACGGACCGCAGTCAAAATGGGGCAGGAAATGCCTACTCATGAAGATCAAACCCTTCCTTTTTACGTCCAAGCAGGTTGTCTTTGGAGGGGACTTAACACCAGGCCTGAAGACAGGCAAGGCTCCATAGACAGGCTGGGTTATGATAGCGTTTTTCTCAGAGATTTGGTTAGACAGGCAGGCCTGGTAGATGTGCACATTAAGCACTGCCCTGGCAGCACGGGGTTCACTTTTCAGAGAGGGAATAGTCAGAGCAGGATAGACAGGTTTTTTTTAAAGGAGAACTCTGCTTTCCCAGCTCCTGAGTTGAGGGCGGTGGAGTTCTCTGACCACTGTATGCTGTCTGTGACTCTGAATGTCTCAGACTCTCCACCCAGGGGAAGGGGTGTCTGGAAACTGAATTCAGCTCTCCTGGAAGATGTAGAGGTAAGACAATCCTTTTTTCAGGCACAGGTTTCTATTCTAGACTTTTGCAGCAGTAAGTCAGAGTGGTCGGAGCTTGTGAAACAAATTGGACTTTTCAAGGCCATAAGTAAGAAGAAGCAGCTTGGTATGTATATTGCCTACCAGCATTTGCAGAGGAAGCTTGATCGTCTTCTCAGTATGGAGGAGATCCAGGGGAGATTTTTGAAGTGAAGCTTCTTCTTAGGAGGTGTCAACAGGACCGGCATGCCTCCTTGGTTCTGGAGAGGGATTATGGGAAATATCACTCGCCTGATCCTTACCAGAACTGTAAGCAAGGCATAGCAGTTAAGACGGTCATTGGCCTGAGAGACAGTACGGGTTCCCTGATAAAGTCCAGATCAGGGATCTTGGAGATCTTTGGGTCATATTATGCAGACTTCCTGGGAAGAAAGGATCTCACCCGGTACAGGATGGAAAGCTTTCTGGATTCTACTCCAGGACTGGGAAATGGTACATTGCATTTGATGAATTTGACAGAACCAATTTCAGCGGATGAGGTAGTTCATGCTATTGTCAAGCTGGCTACCAAAAAATCGCCTGGGCCAGATGGATTGACAGCTGAATTTCACAACAGCTGTCTAAAAGAGGGTTCTCTCTCTCCCTGCATGAGGCAATCCGCTGTGATTCTTCTGTCAAAAGGTAAAGATTGAAAACTGTCCACCAGTCTTCTCAATATTGATAGAAAGATCTTGGCAAAGATTCTTTTTTGGCATTTGATGTCAGTAGCAGGCGATTTGTTGTCCAGCCATCAGCACTGTTCGGTCCAAGGTAGAAGTACCTTTTCAGCAGTTTTGGCTATCTGGGAGGCTTTGGAACGATGCAGGGCTTCTGGATGTAGAAAGTATTTGCTGGCATTGGATCAGGCAAAATCTTTTGATCGAGTGAATCATGAATATCTGTGGTTGCTGCTTGGTAGATACGGCCTACAGGGGAGGTTTATAGATTGGCTGAAGACATTATATAGAGGTTCTGAGAGCTAACCACTTGTTAATGGTTGGGTTGGACGGCCTTTTGAGGTCGGCTCTGGTGTGTGCCAGGGATGTCCTTTGATCCCCCTGCTATATGCTTTCGCAATCAACCCCTTTGTAAGAAGGATAGAGGGTGCAGCATTGTGCGAGGTGCCTCTGGGCATTGCTGGTGCGCCGCCTTTGAAGGTCGTTGCCTATGCTGATGATGTGTCTGCTACTATCACTGGGAGTGAGGAGGTGCAGGAGGTGGTCTCTGTGATAGAGCAGTACACGGAGGCTTCTGACTCTAAAGTCAACCATGAAAAGAGTGAAGTTTTCTGGATGGGTGCGGAGGGTGAAAGCTTCGAACTTCCGAATGTTTTTCTGGAGCCCCAACAGGAAATTAAAGTTTTGGGCATAAAATTTGGTCCTGGTTACTATAGTCATCAAAATTGGGATAGCCGGGTGGTAGATGCCAATACCAAAGTAGCAAGCTGGAAGAGATGGAGGCTTTCCTTGAGGGAGAGGGTTGACTCGATCAAAACTTACCTGATCCCGATCTTTTTATATGTCAGCTTCGTCTGTATCTTGCCGGTATCTCTCTATGCAAGGGTCTATAGCTGTTTTTTCCAACTGTTATGGGGAAATAGGCTGAACCTGATCAAATGTAATGTAACTTACCTGTCCAGGCGGGAGGGTGGCCTAGGAATGGTCAACCCGATAGTTTTCTTTTCTTTGCTCTTTTTAAAGTACAATCTTGGTAATATGTTAGCAGAGACCCCACCGGGATGGGTGGGTATTTTTCAGTCTTGGTTTAAACCTTTTCTGCGTGGCTGGGAAGATGGCAGGCCCGTGAAAAGTCTGAGAGTCCAACATGGCAGGCTTCCGACTTATGTTGCCCCATGTCTGAAAATACTTTGGCAGTGGCAAGTGGCAGAGGAGGATATCAGGTCCCTTCCCAGGAAGCTTCTGGAGGAGAGAATTTTGGCTTCTGCTTTCGGTGTGTCACTGGCCTTAAAGGATTGCCCAGGCTCTGTAATGAGGGAGGGATTGCGTTTAATTAACTTGGTGAGAATCCCATTGAAGTTTAGGGATCAAGTCTGACTCGCTTTTCATGGAAGGCTCTATGTGAGAGGGAACCTGAAGCACCGTCCTGTGGATGATCGGGATTGTCCTACAGCAGAGTGTGTTGTTAAAGTGGAGTCTATGGACCACTTTCTGCTCCAGTGTCCCTTTAACATAGAGGTGTATAAAAGGGTGGGAAGGGTTCTGGGCATCCCCTTTCTCTATTGCATGCGTTATGCAGAGTGGGTGTACGGGGCATTCCCAGCTCACTGGGACTTTGATTTGGACACACTTTTTCTAGTTAGTATAGTTGTTCAGTACTTCACATGGAATGCACGGTGTCGATTACCCTGCGGAAAAAAGTCCTCCCTGTTGGGGTGGTGGTGTACAATATTCTGGGTGAGGTTGGGAAGATTCAGGGTCTTGAGAAGAGCAGGGAGTCTCGGCAGTCTTGATAAGGCCACGGAAGAATATCAGACCTGCCTTTGATGAACTGTCCATCTCTGGGTGAGGGGCTCTTTTCTTATGCTGTTCTTTTCACTCCTTTAGTTTCTGTTGGTTAAAATCTTCTTTTTGAAGAAGGGCTGCATGCATAATGGGGGAAGGGTTGTTTCTTGACCTCTCAGATTTTATGTCTGGTGTAGTGATGTGAGTGGTAGTAAGATTTATTCCCCCAGTAATGACATTTCTGAGCGTTTTGCTTTTGTCTGACAGCAGATTTTGCCGTATTTATTTTCGTTTTTATGTAAATATGTATATAATTATTTATTTTTGTATTTTCTGTGTATTATTTTATGTTTATTGATTGCACGAATTTTAATAAAGAAAAATTGGGAAGAATGCCCATTTACATTGGTAAACAGTGGAAAGAATTCCCCTTACATTGGGGGTCAGTGGGAAGAATGCCCCTTACATTGGTGATCAGTGGGAAGAATGTTCCTTACATTGGGGGTCAGTGGGAAGAATGTCCCTTACATTGGTGATCAGTGGGAAGAATGCCCCTTACATTAGAGATCAGTGGGAAGAATGCTCCTTACATTAGAGATCAGTGGGAAGAATGCTCCTTACATTAGAGATCAGTGGGAAGAATGTCCCTTACATTGGTGGTCAGTGAGAAGAATGTTCCTTACATTGGTGATCAGTGGGAAGAATGCCCCTTACATTAGAGATCAGTGGGAAGAATGCTCCTTACATTAGAGATCAGTGGGAAGAATGCTCCTTACATTAGAGATCAGTGGGAAGAATGTCCCTTACATTGGTGGTCAGTGGGAAGAATGTCCCTTACATTAGAGATCAGTGGGAAGAATGTCCCTTACATTGGTGGTCAGTGAGAAGAATGTTCCTTACATTGGTGATCAGTGGGAAGAATGCCTCTTACATTGGGGGTCAGTGGGAAGAATGTCCCTTACATTGGTGGTCAGTGGGAAGAATGTCCCTTACATTGGTGGTCAGTGGGAAGAATGTCCCTTACATTGGTGATCAGTGGGAAGAATGTCCCTTACATTGGTGGTCAGTGGGGAGAATGTCCCTTACATTGGTGGTCAGTGAGAAGAATGTCCCTTACATTGGTGATCAGTGGGAAGAATGTCCCTTACATTGGCGGTCAGTGGGAAGAATGTCCCTTACATTGGTGATCAGTGGGAAGAATGTCCCTTACATTGGGGGTCAGTAGGAAGAATGGTCCTTACATTGGGGGTCAGTGGGAAGAATGCCCCTTACATTGGTGGTCAGTGGAAAGAACACCCCTTATATTGGTGGTCAGTGGGAAGACTTCTCCTTACATTGGTGATCAGTGGGAAAAATGTCCTTTACATTGGTGGTTGGTAGGAAGTATGCTCCTTACATTGGTGATCAGTTGGAAAAATTCCCCCTTACAGATAACAAAAAAGATAACTGGTGCCAGTGGTTACTTAAATGAAAGGCAGACACTGCTCAGGGAACACCTAGCAAACTTTGGAGAAAAGCTAGGGTTCCACAGAACCCTGTTTGGGAAAAGCCGGCCTACAGCATCTGGAAATAAAAAAACCATAGGGAATCTCACTTAGGGAATTGGGGCAAAATGCTGCAGATATGAAGTGCAGACAGCTATTGCAGCCTCTTATCCTTGTTAACCATTTTACAACCGTGCTATAGCCGAATGACATCTACAGCGCAGTTGTCCAGTTCTGGGAGGGCATCATATGATGTCCTCCCAGAACGCACCCCCCAGTGGCACGCACCCGGCACTGTCTGTGATCAGCTGTATCCCACGGACACAGCTGATCACATGACATGGTAAAAGGCCAATCACAGCGGTCTTTTACCTCATGATCAGCTGTGTCCAATGACACATCTGATCACAAAGTAAATACAGTTTCTGGTTATCAGCAGCACTTTCCGCACAGTGTGAGTAGTACTCCTAATAACCGGCAAGTGTCACAGAGGACATCTACACTAATAATCAGGGCACTGATTAGTGCCGCCCAGCAGTGCCACCAGTCAGTGCCTGTCAGTGCCCTTCAGTGCTGCTTATTAGTGCCCATCACTGCCGCCTATCAGTGCCCATAAGTGCTACATATCAGTGCAGCAGCATCAGTGCCTCCTCATCAATGCTAACCAGTGCCACCTCATCAGTGCAGCCTATCAGTGCCCATCAGTGCTGCCTCATCAGTGCTGCCTAATCAACAAACATCAGTGAAGGAGAAAAATGATCTGTTTGCAAAACCTTATAACAGAAACTAAGAAAATGTTTTTAAAATTTGTTGCTCTTTTTTCGTTTATAGTGCATAAAATAGAAAACCCCAGTGGCAATTAAGTAAAACGAAAAGAAAACTGTATTTGTGTGAAAATTTTTTTAAAAAATTTCATATGGGTACTATGTTGCATGACCGTGCAATAGTCAAAGTGTGACAGCACTGAAAGCTGAAAATTGACCTGGCCAGGAAGGGGGTAAAAATGTCCGGTAGGCGATGGGTTAAAGGAAGAGACTATTATGATAACAGTAGTGTTGACACCCCCCCTTCCTGACACAAGCAAACCATCATATATTACATTCAACCTCTGATTATAAAAGGTATAAAAAGGTACCAAAGTCCAGAAAATAAAAAAAAATTTATGCACCAAAGAAAATGTAAGAGAAATAAATGTTATTGACCATCTCATAAAACATTAATAAAATCAAGGCTGATTAAAAAGTTGGATGACAATGTTTATAGGATCACCTAGTGACACGCATGTCATAAGAATGTGTCATGGTTGGAGGTCAGGCTTGGAGACCAATAGCTACAGCAGTAGAGACGCTCCCACTGGCCAGCTAGGTAAGTCCAGCAGCAGGTGACCCTGACGGTTGACACATTCTCACCCGAGGTGTGGAGTCCAAGTACTAACCAATGTTCACCAGAGCTCCTGATGGTGCAGATGGGTTTTGCTGCATGTTAGTACCAGGTGGCGATCCTCAGGATCAGCCCACTAGGAGGTGAGGAAACCGGGGTCCAGAAGCGGATCGAGCAGAAGCATAGTCAGTAAAGAAGCCAAATGGTCAACAACAAGTGGTTGCAAGTTGAGATTAAGCAGAAGCATAGTCAAGGAACAAGCCAAAGGTTGGTAACAAGTGGTAGCGGAAATATGGACAACAGCAGGAGTGACAAGAGCGAGATATTGGCTAGAGAGAGCACAATAACCTGGTCGACAGGAAGTGCAAAGGCATGGCTAAAATGGGAAGTTCATGGGAGGAGCAAAGAGTTCAAGGTTCAAGAGAAACAAGGTTCTAGGCAGGATCATTCAAGGAACTGTCTGGGAAGCTGTCCAGCATCTGCAAGCGCAAAGGCATGGCTAAAATAGGAAGTTAATTGGAGGAGCAAAGAGTTCAAGGTTGAAGAGAAACAAGGTTCAAGGCAGGATCATTCAAGGAACTGTCTGGGAAGCTGTCCAGCATCCCCGGTAGCGCAGCAAACAGGAAGTGCAAAGGCATGGTTAAAATAGGAAGTTCATGGGAGGAGCAAAGAGTTCAGGGTTCAAGAGAAACAAGGTTCAAGGCAGGATCATTCAAGGAACTGTCTGGGAAGCTGTCCAGCATCTGCAAGTGCAAAGGCATGGCTAAAATAGGAAGTTAATTGGAGGAGCAAAGAGTTCAAGGTTGAAGAGAAACAAGGTTCAAGGCAGGATCATTCAAGGAACTGTGTGAGGAGCTGTCCAGCATCCCAGGTGGTTCAGCAACAAGAGACATCACCAGATACAGCAGAGATCGCAGGTTCAGACCCAGGTCCTGACAGTATGTTCATACATTCTTTACAACCAGTAAGACTTTGACTAATTGTTACCTATGAATCCGGCAAGTTTCAAGAGACTCATCATCAGGGAAAGATGGGTGGCAGGTCGGTAATATGAGCATTTTTTTGGGAAACCTTTCTAACCAGAGTGGATTTTATTAATGTTTTATTGCACATTCAATAAAATGTATTTGCCTTACATTTGTCTTCTTTTCTTTGAGGGCCTAAAAAGAATCCCATTTTTTGGACTTGTTATAACTGCATCTTGGAGATGTCCTTGGTCTACATCAGACTTTATTGTGTGTCCAGGTATAAAATGGGGTTCTTTGTCATTATTGTACTTTTAGCTTGTTTCTAAAATTTTCTTGTTCTCGCCCACTCACTGTCACATTATTCAGGACCGTTTACAACTGTAAATATCATTTTAATTGTATAGTCCAGCTATTCTCAACTTTCCAGTCTCGGGGAACCCTGGCTACTAATGACTATATCTACAACTTATGATACATTAGTGTGATGGTCGGTGGGAAGAATGCCCCTTACACATGTGGTCATTGGGAAGAATGCCCCTTACACGTGTGGTCATTGGGAAGAATGCCCCCTACATGTGTGGTCATTGGGAAGAATGCCCCTACATGTGTGGTCATTGGGAAGAATGCCCCTTACACGTGTGGTCATTGGGAAGAAAGCTCCTTACACGTGTGGTCATTGGGAAGAATGCCCCCTACATGTGTGGTCATTGGGAAGAATGCCCCTACATGTGTGGTCATTGGGAAGAATGCCCCTTACACATGTGGTCATTGAGAAGAATGGATAGGATGTACGCTTCCTATGAAGCACGTGCCATCTCCTACCCTCTTCCTGGTGGCAGAAAACACATGTGCAGAAGAAATGCTAAAGTGATCAACGACAGCCACGATGTCTCTTCCTGCCCCAGCGCCATTGGGGGCTATCTCCAGGATCTGTGGAAGAAAGGAAGCACAGTATACTTTCATTGAATAACCACCATTTGCTAGTTATACATAATAATTATCCAGAAGGGGAGATTTACTAAAACTGGAGAGTGCAAAATCCAGGGCAGCCAATCAGCTTCTCACATCAGTTTGCTCAATTAAAGTTTAACACTAAAACCTGGAACTGCGCCCGATTGCAGAACTGCGCCCGATTTTGCATCCTCCAGTAAATCCCTCACCTCCTATGTGTTGCTGGAAATCTAGGACATGTCTTCTTGTTTTGCATGGCAGTACTATATCAAGTGGAATCAAGATCATTTACTTTACTCTTCACTTTTTGTTAAATGCAGTGTAGATTGTAAAAAAAATAAAAAAGCAATGATTTAAAGGGTAACTCCACTTTCCTGGGAAAAAAATAGCAAATAATAATAAAAAAAAGAAGTAAATATACAATTGCAACACAAGTCATATTGTAATTGAATGTTATTAAAAATGAACTTTCCTTTTCAATCTACAGTGCTACAATTTTCTGTAGAATGCTATATGGCTGCCCAGAGGCGATCTGTACACAGATGACGTACAAGACAACCCCCCCGAAATGTAATTTCCTGCTTGTTTGATTGGTTCACTGATTTTCCCAGGAGTGTGTACTAAGCTACAAATCCAATTTTAAGCATCCCCTGCAACAAATATTTGATTTTTGGTCAGATACTCCCAAAAAGAAATCACATCTAAATGGATGCAGACCCTACCACTTTCCTCATTAGAACACTGCAGGTGCAGCAGCTGATTGATAATTATAAAATCACTCCCATTCACACTCACTCTGCACACGGACACAGAGAAACAACAGAATAATAAAAGGTAGGAATCTGCGATAAAGTTTGTTAAAATCCCTGCAATGTACATAGATCACCCAGAGGGGAATGTTTGTTTTCAACAAAAATGGAGGTACTCTTGTATTCATTTTTGCTCTATTAGATTGGCTTGCTTTTCTATTAGTTGAACTAGATTGACTTGCATCTCCATTGATTGAACTAGATTGGCCTGCGTCTCTATTGGTTAAACTAGATTGGCTTGCGTCTCTATTGCTTGAACTAGATTGACTTGCGTCTCCATTGGTTGAGCTAGATTGGCTTGCGTCTCCATTGGTTGAGCTAGATTGGCTTGCGTCTCTATTGGTTGAGCTAGATTGACTTACGTCTTTATTGCTTGAACTAGATTGGCTTGCGTCTCCATTGGCTGAGCTAGATTGGCTTGCGTCTCCATTGGTTGAGCTAGATTGGCTTGTGTCTCTATTGGTTGAACTAGATTGACTTGTGTTTCTAATAATTGAACTAGACTGACTTGCGTCTCTATTGCTTGAACTAAATTGGCTTGTGTCTCTATTGGTTGAACTAGCTTGACTTGCGTCTCTAATAATTGAATTAGACTGACTTGCTTCTCTATTGAACTAGATTGGCTTGCGTCTCTATTGGTTGAACTAGAGTGACTTTCTTCTCTATTGGTTGAACTAGATTGGCTTGCGTCTCTATTAATTGAATTAGATTGACTTGCGTTTCCATTGGTTGAACTAGATTGACTTGTGTCTCCATTGGTTGAGCTAGATTGGCTTGCGTCTCTATTATTTGAACTAGATTGACTTGCATCTCTATTGGTTGAACTAGATTGGCTTGTATCTCTATTGGTTGAACTAGATTGACTTGTGTCTCTAATAATTGAACTAGATTGACTTGCGTCTCTATTGGTTGAACTAGATTGGCTTGCGTCTCTATTAATTGAATTAGATTGACTTGCGTCTCTATTGGGCAGCACAGTGGCTAAATGGGTACCACTTCCGTCTGGCAGTACTAGTGTCGCTGGTTCGAATCTCAACCATGGCACCACCTGCCTCGAGTTTGCATGTTCTCCCTGTGACTGTGTGGGTTTCCTCCGGGTACTCCGGTTTCCTCCCACACTCCAAAAACATGCTGGTACGTTACTTGGCCCCAGTATGTGTATGTATGAATGTGAGTTAGGGACCTTAGATTGTACACCGCTTGAGGGTTAGGGACTGATGTGAATGTACAATATATATGTAAAGCGCTGTGTAAATTGACGGCGCTATATAAGTACCTGAAATAAATAAATATTGGTTGAACTAGATTAACTTGTGTCTCTATTGGTTGGACTAGATTGACTTGCGTCTCTCTTGGTTGAAGTAGATTGACTTGCTTCTCCATTGGTTGAGCTAGATTGGCTTGCTTCTCCATTGGTTGAGCTAGATTGGCTTGCTTCTCTATTATCTGAACAAGATTGACTTGTGTCTCTATTAGTTGAACTAGATTGGCTTGCGTCTCTATTGCTTGATCTAGATTGGCTTTCATATCTATTGGTTGAACTAGATTGGCTTGCATCTTTTTCAACCTGACTAAATGTACAGTATATACTATATATTGTGACAGCAGGTCAGGTAGAACTAAGGGTTGTGTCCAGGATGGGAGGTATGTTTGTCCCAGGTTCATGTTATACATATGCTGTGTAGTCAGCCTGTTTGGCTCACTGATGATGTAATGAGCTCAGGTGTAGTGAGTTAAGGGCTCTATAAAACTCCCAGGCTGCTTAGGGAGGATGCTCCAACCTGGAACCAGTTGGCTGTGCAGGACAGACTGGGGAGCAACCAAACCATCCTGTGGTGAGAAATAATCTGTGTGATCTTGGACTGTGTGAACACCCTGTGTCTGTGCAGCGGTAGGCTGTATTCAGACAGCTAGATAGGAAACCTGTGTTTGTAGTTAGTAGCCTAGTGTGGCCAGGCTTTATTTTCTGTTTTTATTTGTTTTGCTGTTTTTGGACTTATGCACCGTGTGTTCACCAGACTTGTAAATAAAGCACAACTTTTCACCAAGTACCTGCTGTCGTGCTGAGCCTCTTTCACGGTGTTCTGACCCAACCAGGGGGTCAAGCACAACCCGCTACTGGGCTAATCCCTCACATATGGTGGAGGATGCAGGTAGGTTAAGTAAGGCCAGCATGGAAGAGATACTGAGACTGCTTGCTTTGGCAAATGCAAATCAGCAGCAAACAAATGCAAGTTTGCAACAGAGCCTTGCAGTACACCAACAGCAAATTGCGGCCATCATGAAACAGCTTCAGCAGAGGCAGCAGACTGAGGCTGGGAGTGATTCTACTACCATACCATCTTTTCGTGTAAGTCACCTGCTGCCAAAGATGACTGCAGATGAGGACCCTGAGATGTTTCTGACCATGTTTGAAAGGACAGCTGGAAAAGAAAGTTGGCCTAAAGAACAGTGGGCTTGACTAGTGGCCCCCCTACTATCTGGCGAGTCCCAAAAGACTTATTTTGACCTTGAGCCTGAGGAAGCCAAGAACTATGATCATTTAAAAATGGAACTTTTGGCACGGCTGGGCGTAACCCTGGCTGTCTGGGCTCATCGGGTACACAACTGGAGTTATCGACTGGGAAAACCAACCCGATCCCAAAGGTATGACCTTATTCATTTGACCAGGAAATGGCTGCAGCCAGATACACTGTCTGGACCAAAGATTTTGGAAAGGGTGGTGATGGACAAGTTTCTGAGGTCTCTCCCTACTACCTTGCAGAAATAGGAGAGTCATGGAGATTCGGAAACAGCAGACAAGCTTGGGGACCTTGTGGAGAGATATCTAGCGACTGAAAATCTTACGTCTTCCCTCAAGGACTCACAGACTTTCCACCCCAAGACCAGACCATCCCCGGCTATGGGTAAGATTTCACCAAGGGATGGGGGTGGAGAGAATGGAAAAGGGGGAACGAAAGGTACTTTTGGGACTGTGTCCAATATCTGGCGCGAGCGACCTGGAAGGCCAAACCCGCCAGAGGTGAGCAGAAGGATAATCTGTTACCGCTGGTGGGAAGAGGGACATGTAGCAGCAGATTGCCCAAGTACGGATGAACCAATGCACTGTGACTTTCTTACAGAGAGACGGCAGTCCCTATTTGCAACTATTACTTGCACTGCTGTAAAGGGAAATGAGAAGCCTTTATGCAAAATGTGTATTGATGGTAGAAATGCTGTAGAGTTATTGGATTCAGGTAGCTTGGTTACCTTAGTCAACACTGAACTGGTAAGGGGAAAAATCTTGAACTCTAGAAAACTGGCAGTCATTTGCATTCATGGGGACACTCGAGAGTATCCTGTGGTGACAGTATCCTTTGAGACCTCCCTGGGTAACCCGTGCCATCAGGTGGGTCTAGTTCCCAAACTACCACATGACGCCATTGTGGGAAGGGATTTCCCAAAATTCTGGAAGCTCTGGAATGGCCCAGATTTCCCATTGACCGGTCCTTCAGAGCCTGAAGGTTCTCATAGGGAATCCTCTGTGGGTGAGGATTCACCTGAATTTCCTTTGTCAGTATTAGCAGGGGAAACAGGGCCTAGGGAGGAGCCTACAAACTCAGAAGTGGAACAGCCACCCCTAGTGTTTGACTTAGAAGTACACAGGGAAAATTTTGCCACTGAACAACTTAAGGACCCTACATTACTAAGGGCCCGAGAGAATGTAGTAAAAATAGAGGGGGAATTAGTGAATCCCGACAAGAGGATTGCCCTCCTGTACTTTATCACAGAAGGAGACCTATTATACCAGGTGTCACAGAGGGCGGAGGAAACCATAGAGCAACTGGTGGTACCTAAATCTTACCGCAAATTGGTCTTAGAGCTGGCCCATGGGCACATTCTAGGGGGACATTTAGGAGCTGAAAAGGCCCGAGACAGAATAGTACAGAGATTCTATTGGCCTGGGGTTAATAAGGAAGTGGAAATGTACTGCTCTTCCTGTCTAGTGTGTCAGATTTCAGCCCCAATGCCACATTTTCGCAGTCCTTTGGTTCCTCTGCCCGTCATTGAGGTCTCTGTTGAAAGGATCGCCATGGATTTGGTTGGCCCTTTGCTAAAGTCTGCTAGGGGGCACCAACACATCTTGGTGATAATGGACTATGCCACCCGTTACCCAGAGGCAATTCCTCTCCGAAACACCTCTGCCAAAACCATTGCCAAAGAGTTATTTCAGGTCTCCAGCCGTGTAGGCCTTCCTAAGGAGGTACTAACGGATCAGGGCACACTGTTTAGGTCTAGGGTAACTAAAAGAACTTTGTAAACTTCTGAAGGTGACACAACTCCGTACTTCAGTGTATCACCCTCCGACAGATGGGTTAGTAGAAAGGTTTAACAAAACGTTACAACAAATGCTGAAGAAGGTGGTTGATAAAGACAGGAAAAAGTGGTATTGTCTACTACCGTAATTAATGTTTGCGATCCGAGAGGTTCCCCAATCGTCCACAGGGTTCTCTCCCTTTGAGCTGTTGTATGGGAGACACCCCCGGGGGATATTGGACATTGCGAGGGAAACATGGGAGAGTAAGAGTTCCCCTCATAGAAGTGTAATTGAACATGTGGCCCAAATGCAAGACAGAATTACACAAGTAATGCCTATTGTGAAGGAACATATGGCTCAAGCCCAGTGGGCTCAACAAAGAATTTACAACCGTGGAGCTCGGATCCGTTCTTTTTCACCTGGTGATAGGGTGTTGGTCCCCACGGTTGAAAGTAATTTCCTGGCCAAATGGCAGGGCCCATATGAAGTGTTAGAAAAAATGGGGGACGTGAATTCTAAAATTAGCCAACCAGGAAGGTGAAAACCTGAGCAGGTGTACCATGTGAATTTGCTAAAACCCCGGAAGGATAGGGAATACTTGGTAGCTGAAACCTCCCCGATTCCTGCTCCGCCTACCTTGGAAGTCCCAGAGGTAGGGGTAGCAGAGACTCCATCAAAAACACAGCAACAGGAAGCTAGAGAGTTTGTGCTCCGCAACAAAGAAAAATTTTCAGCATTCCCTGGGTGGGTGTCCGTGATTGAGCATGACATTATTACCTCCCCACAGGAAAGGGTCAAGTTAAACCCTATTGTATTCCAGAAGCTCGGGGAGAGGCAATGCGCCAAGAAATAAAAAATATGCTTGAACTGGGGGTTATAGAGGAGTCAAATAGCGACTGGTCCAGTCCTATTGTGTTAGTGCCCAAACCAGATGGAAGTTGACGGTTTTGTAATGACTTTCATCAACTGAATAAAGTCACTAAGTTTGACACCTATCCCATGCCCCATATAGACGATCTGATTGATCACCTAGGGATAGCCCGGTATATGACAACACTGGACCTGACCAAAGGGTATAGGCAGATTCCTCTGTCAGAATCGGCCAAGGAAAAGACTCCGGTGGACACTCCCACTGTTGCTCCGGTTGTTGCACCTACCTCCGCATCTGTTGCGGAACCCGCGGTACCCAGAGGTATGACTGGTTCTGCCCCTCTTCCTCAGCGCTTTTGGGGGTGAACCGAGTCAGTGTCGTGGTTTCCTTAACCAAGTGGGCATTTACTTTGAATTGATACCTCACGCTTTCCCTACTGAGAGGTCAAAGGTGGACTTCCTAATCTCGCTACTCTCTGATAGGGCCTTGGTCTGGGCTAATCCCTTATGGGAGAGGAATGACCCATTGATTCACGAGTTTACCCGTTTCGTTGCATCCTTCCGTACGGTATTTGACATACCCGCTCGCTCTGCTTCTGCTGCCAAGTTGCTCATGTCCCTACATCAGGGTTCACGAACCGTTGCCGAGTACGCCATCGAATTTCGTACCCTGGCGGCAGAGGTGGGTTGGAACAATGAGGCTCTGGTGGCTGCTTTCTCTCATGGTCTCTCAGATGCGTTGAAGGACGAGATCGCAGCCAAAGAACTGCCTGTGGAGCTAGAGGCACTCATCTCCTTCCTAATCTTGGTTGACACCAGGCTCAGAGAGAGGCCTTCATTTAAGGAGCGACTGCGGAGGCCTTCTAACCGTTTGGCGCCTACGTTTTCTGTCCCACCCGTGCCTCCCTCTCCTCTCACGCCTTCTGGGGATGGCTTGTCTGGTAGTGAACCCATGCAGCTGGGGTTTGCTCGCCTTTTCGAGGGGGAGCGGGCCTCTCGGTGTCAGGAGGGTCGCTGCCTGTACTGTGGTCTCGGGGGGCATTTTCGGCAGTCCTGTCCGGTCCGTATGGGAAACGCCCACACCTGAGATCCTGTCAGGGGCAGATCTTGGGTGGAGTTTCCTCGTCCCCAGTTTCCCATAAAGATAAACCACTTATCACCGTTGTCCTCTCTTGGGCAGGAGGCTCGTGACGGCCCAGGCGTTGGTAGACTCTGGGGCTGGCGGTTTGTTTATGGACAGTTCGTTTGCTGCCCAGTACTCCATTCCCCTGCAGGCTCGAGTTACTCCATTGGTCCTCGAGGCGATAGATGGCAGGCCCTTGCAGCCAACGCAGGTTACCCACGAGACCCTGCCGGTGGAGTTAGCTATTGGGGCTGTTCACAGGGAATTGGCCTGTTTCCAGGTAATTTCTTCCCCGCACTACTCCGTGGTTTTGGGCTATCCCTGGCTTCAGAGGCACAATCCGACCTTTGATTGGCGATCGGCCGAGATTCTCTCATGGTCACCACAGTGTGGGGCCGGTTGCATCCGTGGTCCGGTTAAGGTGTTGTGCACCTCTTCGGACTCTGTGCTGCCAACTGAATATGGGGAGTACCTGGACGTGTTTGACAAGGTGCGCGCCGGTGCTCTGCCTCCTCATCGTCCATACGATTGCGCCATAACCTTACAAACCGGTGCCACTCCTCCGCGTGGCAGGGTGTATCCTCTTTCGGTGGCAGAGAATCAGGCCATGGGGATATGCGCTTTCCCGGGGGCACATTCGCAAGTCTACTTCCCCAGCAGGAGCTGGGTTTTTTTTTCGTGAAAAAGAAGAGCGGTGAGCTGAGACCCTGCATTGATTTTAGGGGTCTCAATCGAATCACGATTAAAAATGCTTATCCTATTCCATTGATCACCGAGTTGTTTGACCTCCTCAAGGGAGCAACGGTCTTTACTAACCACGACCTTAGGGCTGCCTACAACCTCGTACGGATCAAGGAGGGTGACGAGTGGAACACCGTGTTCAACACTAGAACCGGCCACTATAAATACCTGGTTATGCCCTTCGGGTTGTGTAACGTACCCGCGGTCTTTCAGGAGTTTAGTAATGATGTCTTGCGTGACTTGTTGCAGCAGTGCGTGGTGGTTTACTTGGACGACCTCCTGGTTTACTCTGCGTCTATGGAGTCTCATATCCAGGATGTTAAGCTGGTGCTGCAACGGTTATGTGAGAACGAGCTTTTCTGTAAGCTCGAGAAGTATGAATTTCACCGATCCCAGGTTGCCTTTTTGGGCTACATCATTTCTGCGGTGGGTTTTTCCATGGACCCTGAGAAGGTTTCGGCGGTTCTGCAGTGGCCTTGTCCCAGTGGTCTTTGGTCTATTCAGCACTTTTTGGGATTCGCCAACTATTATCGGAAGTTTATCAGGAACTTTTCCATGCTGTCCAAGCCGCTCTCAGATCTGACCAAGAAGGGCAGTAATCCTCACGAGTGGCCACCCGAGACCATCTTGGCTTTCGAGGCTCTGAAATCCGCCTTCGCTTCAGCCCCGATTCTGTCTCATCCCAATCCTGGGTTGCCTTTTGTCCTCCGAGGTTGATGCTTCTGAGACAGGAGTAGGCGCCCTCTTGTCTCAGCATCGGTCGCCCGATGGACCCCTACTTCCTTGTGGGTTCTACTCCAAGAAGCTTTCCTCCGCAGAGTGCAACTACCAGATTGGAGACAGGGAGTTGTTGGCCATTATTCTGGCTCTCAAGGAATGGAGGCACCTGCTTGAGGGTTCTGTGGTTCCGGTCCTAATTCTCACTGACCACAAGAACCTCACATATCTCTTGGAGGCTAAGAGGTTGACGCCCCGTCAAAACACATGGGCTCTGTTTTTGTCGCGTTTTAACTATGTGGTCTCTTACTTGCCTGGTTCCAAGAATGTCAGGGCTGATGCCTTGTCGCGGCAATACTCTGAGCTGTCCAGGGAGGACACTGAGCCGACCTCGGTCATTCCTCCAAACCAGATCCTGGCTGCCTATCGTACCAACCTGACTTCTCCCCTTGGGGAGCAGATTTTGGCGGCTCAAACTAACGCTCCTCCTGAGAGACCGGCTGGAAGATGTTTCATACCTGAGGGATTGCGTACCCGCTTGCTACGTACCTACCATAATTCCAAGACTGCCGGTCATCCTGGTAGGAACCAATTGTCCTGTGTCGTTTCTCAGTTATTCTGGTGGCCATCTCTCCGTTCTGACATCGCCTCATATGTAGCGGCTTGTACGGTCTGTGCCCAGAATAAATCTCCTCGGCATCTTCCATTGGGCCTTATGCAACCCATTCCCAATGGGGAGAGTCCCTGGTCACACCTGGGCATGGATTTTATTGTGGACCTTCCTGCGTATCAAGGTCATACGGTCTTTCTTATGGTGATCAATCGTTTTTCCAAGATGTGCCATTGCGTTCCGTTCAAGAAACTGCCGACTGCGCAAGAACTGGCTACGGTTTTCGCCAAGGAGATCTTTCGCTTGCATGGGTTGCCCAAGGTGATTGTCTCGGACCCTGGGAGCCAGTTTGTGTCCAGGTTCTGGCGCGCCTTCTGCTCTCAGTTGGGTATCGAGCTTTCCTTCTCTTCGGCCTACCACCCGCAGTCCAATGGGGCTGCAGAGCGTTCCAACCAGGCCCTGGAACAATTCCTTCGTTGCTATATATCAGATCACCAGGACAATTGGGTCGATCTCCTGCCATGGGCAGAGTTTGCGAGGAACTCGACTGTCAACTCCTCCTCCGGGATGTCCCCCTTCATGGCCAACTATGGGTTCCAACCCGCTGTATTGCCTGAGTTGTTCTCTCCACAGGACATTCCGGCTGTGGATAACCACCTGGCTTCCCCGCGCTCCTCGTGGGGGCAGATCCAGAGGTCCTTGAAGGACTCAGCACAGCACCAGAAGCTCCAGGCTGATCGTAGACGGTTGCCC
This sequence comes from Staurois parvus, assembly GCF_062004578.1. Taxonomy (NCBI): domain Eukaryota; kingdom Metazoa; phylum Chordata; class Amphibia; order Anura; family Ranidae; genus Staurois; species Staurois parvus. Next base: position 42,147 of record NW_028318496.1, on the reverse strand, counting down.
GCTCCTTCATACCGGGTCAGAGATCAGGTGTGGTTGTCCACTCGCAACCTCAATCTTCGGGTGCCCGCACCAAAACTGGCCCCCCGTTTTGTTGGTCCTTTCTGCATTCTCCACAGGGTGAACCCAGTTGCCTATGCCCTTGCTCTTCCTCCTGGGATGCGTATCTCCAATGTCTTCCACGTATCCCTGTTGAAACCTCTGGTCTGTAATCGCCTCTCAGCCTCGTCCTATCCGGGTTGACGGTCATGAGGAGTATGAGGTGAGCCGCATCTTGGATTCTCGGTTGGTCTGCGGTCGGGTACAGTTTCTGGTCCATTGGCGTGGTTATGGTTCCGAGGAACGTTAATGGGTTCCTTCTGCGGATGTTCATGCTCCTGCCCTCCTCCGCGCTTTTCACGCCCGATTTCCTCAGAAACCTTTTGATGAGCTGTGGAGGGGGAGGGGCCCTTGAGGAGGAGGTACTGTCAAGGTCCTACCTTTCTTCAGAGCTTGTGCATCTCCATGTGCTGGCATCCATCTTGGATTTCTGCAAAGCATGGTGGAAACCTTTTATGCCTTCAGGCTTCTGCGGCTCCTCCTCAGAAGGGTGTGGTTGAGCACATTTAAACCTGCTGTCTGCAAGTGCTCTCTGCATTTGTGTCCTGTATGTTCCCTTGTCTCAAGCTCTTGTGCTGTTCTCGTTGCTCTCCTTGTAATTGACTCGGCTTGGACAAGACTATTCGCTGCTTTAACCCTTTACCTGACCTCCCGTTGCTGAACCCAGCCCGTATTCTTTGCCTACCGTCTAGTGCTGTCTGCTCCGTTGTTATTGACCAGGCCTATCTGACTACTCTACACGTGTTCCCATCTAGCTCCCACCAGCTGTACGCCATTGGCGGCAGTCGTTACTGCAGCTGGGGTTACTCGGGGGCCGCGACCTGGTCTCAGGCTGCGTCAAGTCCATCCCCACCATCAGGGGCCCTGGTGAAGGGTAGCCGGGGGCTTAGACTCCACGCCCTGAGGGACTCTGGTCTGTGGGTAGTGGCTGTCGTCAGTCGCAGCCTGACCGTACCATAGGCCTGCCTGCCCATTCCAGCGTTCCTGCCCTGACAATCTTGGTATTAGAGCTAAAGACTTATATTTCACAGCAGAATGTAATCTGTTGGTCAGTCCTCCCCTTTATAGCAGATTTATCCAAAAAGCCATGACCTGGCCTATGACCGCTAATGTGTCTAGTTATAGGTTACTGGATAATTTTTTTTTTTTTTTTTTTTTTTGTTTTATTTCAAAAGGGTTCGGAATTTTAGGTTTCTGATTTTATATAGGAGCAGACAGTCGGTGTTGATTGGGATCTCCTGCTAGATGAAAGACTGATGGCCCCGCCATCGATTCATCAAGCAGCACCCCCTTGGCCATGGTCATGGCCAACCCTCTTTCTGCTGCCTTGACCTAGATGTAGAGAGGATTTGCCTTCTTTTGATCTGCACCTTTTAATAATTTTTGAATGAAGTAAAGTATTTTGAATATATGATTAGTCCCTAGACAAGGATAGGATGATTCTTTTATTGTACTATTATTCATTCTAGATACAGCAAATATATCAGCTTAAGTTGAATGCTATTGTTGCATCCCCTTCCCTTTGATTTAAATAGACTTGTATTGTGTGTCGGCATTTTTTGCATGAATTCAGTTCTGCTTAGCAATGATATTTTAATGCTCGCAGTTTTGTTTCCTTGGCAATGCTGCAATAAAAGGAGCTTAATAGTGCATTGAGCAATACAGGTGCTTGGGAAATTAAAGCACATTTCACATGTCGCAATTTCTTTGAAAGAATAAGAAAGCCTGCTGTTGAACAGCTTCTACAAGAAGGCTGGTCTAGCACTTACATTTGAGCATATACGTAATCATTAAAAATGTGAATGTTATTTTTAAAGTCATTAGGGTCAGGGGCTTGGTCATAGGGAACACTGAAGATTGCAGCACGGTCAGTGGAGGCACTTTGAGCATCTGGTTCATGGTCACTGTGGTGCTAAAAATTAGGCACTTGGGGTGGACTCTTGGAGGCACCAAAGATCTGGTTCATGGTTACTGTGGTGCTTAGTATTAGGCACTTGGAGGCACTGAAGATATAGTTCATGGTCATTGTGGTGTTTAGGATTAGGCACTTAGAGGCACTGAAGATATAGTTTGTGGTGTTTAGGATTAGGCACTTAGAAGAACTGAAGATTTAGTTCATGGTTATTGTGGTGCTTAGGATTAGGCACTTTGAGGCACTGAAGATCTGATTCATGGTCACTGTGGTACTAAGAATTAGGCATTTAGGTGAACATTTGGAAGCACTGAAGATCTGGTTACAGTGGTGTTTAGGATTAGCACTCAGAGGCACTGAACATCTAGTTCAGCGTCACTGTGGTGCTTGGGACTAGGCATTTGGGGTGGACACTGGAAGGCACCAAAGATCTGGTTCATGGGCGCTGTTGTACTTAGGGTTAGGCACTTGCAGGCACTGAAGATCTAGTTCATGGTCACTGTGGTGCTTGGGATTAGACATTTTGGGATGGACACTTGGAGGCACTGAAGATCTGGTTCATGATCACTGTAATGCTAAGAATTTATGCACTTAGGGTGGACACTTGGAGGCATCAAAGATCTGATTTATGGCTACTGTGGTGCTTAGGATTAGGTATTTGGAGGCACTGAAGATCTAATTCAGCGTCACTGTGGTGATTAGGATTAGGCACTTGGTGTGGACTCTTGGAGGCACTGAAGATCTGGTTCATGGTCATTGCTGTACTTAGGGCTAGACACTTGGAAGCACTGAAGATCTATTTCACAGTAACTGTGGTGCTTGAGATTAGGCATTTGAGGTGGGCACTTGGAAGCACTACAAACCTGGTTCATGCTCACTGTTGTATTTAGGATTAGGCACTAGGAAGCATTGAAGATCGAGTTTATGGTCACTGTGGTGCTTAAGACTAGGCACCTGGGGTGGACCCTTGGAGGAGCTGGAATCTGATTCATGGTTGCTGTGGTGTTTAGGATTAGGCACTTAGGGTGGGCACTATATTTACAGTGAAACCAGAGAATGATTTAGAAAAAAATCACCCTTTCGTGAATTTTTATTGCAGAGCAGACTCGGTGAACCTGTTATGCAGTAAAAGCTTCTTTTCTTCCTGTCAGCAATGTTTTGCCACATGTGCGCAATTTGCACAATTTTGGCAGGCTTTGGGAGTCAAGATGAATTCTGTTTTTTCTTGCCCTTCGAAATATGTTGACTGTTTTTTTTATGGTCAAATTGTGACCACCTGAGTCAGTTATCCAGTTTTTCTTATGGGTGGAGTTCACAAAGCCTATCCAGGGAGTCTGGGTTTCTCTGAATTTCCCATCAGTGCGAATGGTGGCCTTAAGGCTTTCTATGATATGCTGCGTTTGTATTTTTAACACTACATTTTGAGCAGACTGATGCTTTTCTTTAAATAAAAACAATGACAGCAGCCTTAATGTTCCATCATTCCCCCAAACTTTGTACGCAGGCCTCCGAATCTCCTCTGAGACTTCTCTACAGTGCATAGAGACATGTAATGGCCTCTCCAACCCTCCCCCACAGGCACAGATCAGCTGCAATTTCAAGCTCCATTGGTTTCTGCCTGCGTCTACTGTATGCTGCCACACTGGCAGGACACATTTTAGGAGAAGGGAAAATAAGCCGAGCCTAGTAATGTGAATGAAAGCAAGGCCCTGAAATCACACGCACGCACATTTAGGAGAACACTTCCTTTTTTTTCACCTGCTGACACCAATGCACTTTAACAATCTCTCTGCTGGGCGGTTTTTGGTTGTTTTTTTTTTTTTACTCAATCCTTTGTAAAACAGTTACTGAAAGATTTTTAGTATTTTGATGTGAGATCTTGAAGAAATGTAGACCATTTTCATGAAATGCATTGGGTGAATGGAGGAGAAATTAACCTGTTGACGCTGGTCGTGCGCATAAATGTGGGTGGGCCTTAGCACCGAGAGGCCGCATATATATATATATATGCATATCTAAAGAAAAACAGAACTGTGCAGAGCGTGCATGCTGTGCAAACTCCAGCCACAGTTACCGGCTGCTAACAGAAAGCTCCCAATCTCTACTTGCAATCGGGAGCTTTCCAATCATGTGACTGCTGTGACAGCCAGTCATGGCGGTCACATGATCAGAAACCTCGCCCTGCCTCCTGGCATCTTAAACCCCTTAAAGGGCTCAGGAGATGCCGGTTCTAAGGGGTTAAAGAAGTTGTACTTGCCTCAGTCTATGATACTTAGTGCCGATCCTGTCTGCTCTCTGCATGAGTCACTTCCAACAGTCTAGGTCAGGGTTTCTCAAGCAGGGTTCCATGGAACTCTAGGATTCTACCAGAGGTTGCTAGGGGTTCCTTGAGAAGATGCCGGTTCTAAGGGGTAAAGAGGTTCCAAGGGGTTAAAGAAGTTGTACTGGTCTGTGGCACTAAGCACTTTCTGTTTCTGATATAAGTTTCCGCTGACACCATTGATCTTTAGAGCTATTTGTAAGGGGGGACTTCTTCCCCCCAATGACCACAAGAATAAGGAGCATTCTTCACACTCATCATCACACTTAGGTATAAGGAGTTGTAGATATAGTCATTTTTAGCCGGGGTTCCCTCAGACTGAAAGGTTATTTCAAGGGTTCCTCTGTGTTGCAAAGGTTGAAAAAGGCAGGTCAATACCAGGCAATCCCCAAACCCTCTGCTAACCCACAGCATGTAGGCAAGTGCAGTTAGCCTTTTTGTCTGTAGGTAACCTAGTGCCACTATTGCATGGTTGGGGGAGAGCCTCATAAGGGAACTGATCCCTTGGTGATTCAGTCCAGTTCCTCGAGGGAGAAAGTGTCATGATGGGACACAGAACTCTAGAGAGACTTTGATGACCATCTTGGGTGAGGGAACCTTTTATATAAGGGGACCCACATTATTTTGCTGTGCTTCTGGCGAGTGAGTGGTAGGGAGTGGGACACACTTGTGGTGGATAGATTCCAGACGGGGAGGGATAGCTCAGGGAAGGCTCTCCATACACTCCGGGAATAGGTGCGGAGGTGAAGCTGGCATAGGCAGCAGGAACGTCCTTTGTCCTTTGTCCTTTCCAAAAAGGGACAATACCCCTGGTAACAGGAGCCATCATTGGTAACACATTCTGTCCAATACTAAGACTTTATAGTCTCTGGATTGCTGTATATTAATGCTAAAGATCTGCTTATTTGTTGCTTCAAACATACTGCACAAGGGTTTGGGTTCCTGGTCCAGTGGTCTCCAAAATGTGGCCCTTTAGGTGCTATTCTTCCCACTGATACGAGGCGCCAGGACATTTCTTTTCAGAGAATAAGTGCAGGTACACCCCCCCCCCCCCCCTCCTGATTCACTCTTCGACTCCACCGCCTACCCACCTCTGAGCCCTGTTCCTTGGTCCCACCCCCTACGCACCTACCAATAGAACCCCTTTTAGAGAGTTCACACAAGGTTTTCACTTCTGGTGCTAAGCGATTTGTAAGAAATTTGTTAATGTTAACAAAAAAAAAGCAGTAAAATAGATCCTTTTCTGGCAGCAACAATAGATTCTCCAAGCAACAATAGACCCGCCCCCCCAGCAGCAAATGACTAACCCAGCAACAATAGACCTCCAAGAAACAATAGGCCCTCCCAGCAAAAATAGATCACCCTGGCAGCAATAGACCCCCTGCAACAAAATACCACACCAGCAACAATAGACCTCCAAGAAACAATAGGCCCACCCAGCAACAATAGACCCTCTGCAACATAATACCACCCCAGCAACAATAGATCTAATAGCAGCCAGCAACAATAGATCATCCCTTTAACAGTAGATCCCTCCCAGCAACAATTGACCCCACCCCCAGCAACATAAGATTCCCAGCAACTAGCATCATTAGACCCTCCAGCACACCTCGCTATTATATACATTCAGTGCTGGAGGTGCTAAAACTGAGTTCCCCCCACATTCCCGCAGAAAAAAACCTCCCGAGCCTATTGCTCCTGCTGACGACACCAATGGGGCCCAATGATGGGGCACTATTCCATCAACTGACACTAACGAAGGGACACTATTCCTACCCTCCAATACTAAAAACAGAGTACAATTCCTCCCACTGACACCAAACATGGGGTACTATTCTTATAACTGACACCAAACATGGGGCACTATTCCTCCCACTGATACCAATGATGGGGCACTATTCCTCCCACTGATACCAATGATGGGGCACTATTCCTCCCACTGACACCAATGATGGGACCCTATTCCTCCCAATGACACCAATGATGGGGCACTATTCTTCCCACTGACACCAATGATGGGGCACGATTCTTCCCACTGACACCAATGATGGGGCCCTATTCCTCCCAATGATACTAATGATGGGGCACTATTCCTCCCCCACTGACACCAATGATGGGGCACTATTCCTCCCACTGATACCAATGATGGGGCACTATTCCTCCCACTGATACCAATGATGGGGCACTATTCCTCCCACTGATACCAATGATGGGGCACTATTCCTCCCACTGATACCAATGATGGGGCACTATTCCTCCCACTGATACCAATGATGGGGCACTATTTCTCCCACTGATACCAATGACGGGGCACTATTTCTCCCACTGACACCAATGACGGGGCACTATTCCTCCCACTGACACCAATGACGGGGCACTATTCCTCTCACTGACCCCAATGACGGGACACTATTCCTCCCACACTGACACCAATGACGGGGCACTATTCCTCCCACTGACACCAATGATGGAGCACTATTCCTCCCACTGACACCAATGATGGAGCACTATTCCTCCCACTGACACCAATGATGGGGCACTATTCCTCCCACTGACACCAATGATGGGGCACTATTCCTCCCACTGACACCAATGATGGGGCACTATTCCTCCCACTGACACCAATGATGGGGCACTATTCCTCCCACTGACACCAATGATGGGGCACTATTCCTCCCACTGACACCAATGATGGGGCACTATTCCTCCCACTGACACCAATGATGGGGCACTATTCCTCCCACTGACACCAATGATGGGGCACTATTCCTCCCACTGATACCAATGATGGGGCACTATTCCTCCCACTGATACCAATGATAGGGCACTATTCCTCCCACTGATACCAATGATGGGACACTATTCCTCCCACTGATACCAATGATGGGGCACTATTCCTCCCACTGACACCAATGATGGGGCACTATTCCTCCCACTGACACCAATGATGGGGCACTATTCCTCCCACTGACACCAATGATGGGGCACTATTCCTCCCACTGACACCAATGATGGGGCACTATTCCTCCCACTGACACCAATGATGGGGCACTATTCCTCCCACTGACACCAATGATGGGGCACTATTCCTCCCACTGATACCAATGATGGGGCACTATTCCTCCCACTGATACCAATGATGGGACACTATTCCTCCCACTGACACCAATGATGGGGCACTATTCCTCCCCCTAGTGCCAAACGTGGAGTTGTTTACTCCCACTGATGACAGGAACATTTGCCACAGTCCGATCCCCCTATTTTTTGAAATACATAAAAACTGGCCCTTTATTTAGAAAGTCTGGTGACCCCTGCTCTGTGGGGTTGATTTACTAAAGGTAAATAGGCTGTTCACTTTGAAAGGGAATTTTCCTTTGAATGAGTTGAAGCTCCACAGACTTCCATCATCCAATCACGTTGAAGCACAAATATTGTTTGTTTTTGTTTTGTTTTTTGCACGTGGTTGGTTATTCATTAAAAGGTGAATTTTAAACTAAGGGAAGATTCCCTTGCCAATAGAAATTTCCCGCACATTCCCACAGAAAAAAAACCTCCCGAGCCTATTGCTCCTGCTGATGACACCAATGGGGCCCAATGATGGGGCACTATTCCACCAACTGACACTAACGAAGGGACACTATTCCTACCCTCCAATACTAAAAACAGAGTACAATTCCTCCCACTGACACCAAACATGGGGTACTATTCTTCTAACTGACACCAAACATGGGGCGCTATTCCTCCCACTGACACCAAAGATGGGGCACTATTCCTCCCACTGACACCAAAGATGGGGCACTATTCCTCCCACTGACACCAATGATGGGACCCTATTTCTCCCACTGACACCAATGATGGGACCCTATTTCTCCCACTGACACCAATGATGGGGCACTATTCCTCCCACTGATACCAATGATGGGGCACTATTCCTCCCACTGACACCAATGATGGGACACTATTCCTCCCACTAACACCAATGATGGGGCACTATTCCTCCCACTGACACCAATGATGGGGCACTATTCCTCCCACTGACACCAATGATGGGGCACTATTCCTCCCACTGACACCAATGATGGGGCACTATTCCTCCCACTGATACCAATGATGGGGCACTATTCCTCCCACTGATACCAATGATGAGGCACTATTCCTCCCACTAACACCAATGATGGGGCACTATTCCTCCCACTGATACCAATGATGGGACACTATTCCTCCCACTGATACCAATGATGGGGCACTATTCCTCCCACTGATACCAATGATGGGGCACTATTCCTCCCACTGATACCAATGATGGGGCATTATTCCTCCCACTGACACCAATGATGGGGCACTATTCCTCCCACTGACACCAATGATGGGGCACTATTCCTCCCACTGACACCAATGATGGGGCACTATTCCTCCCACTGATACCAATGATGGGGCACTATTCCTCCCACTGACACCAATGATGGGGCACTATTCCTCCCCCTAGTGCCAAACGTGGAGTTGTTTACTCCCACTGATGACAGGAACATTTGCCACAGTCCGATCCCCCTATTTTTTGAAATACATAAAAACTGGCCCTTTATTTAGAAAGTCTGGTGACCCCTGCTCTGTGGGGTTGATTTACTAAAGGTAAATAGGCTGTTCACTTTGAAAGGGAATTTTCCTTTGAATGAGTTGAAGCTCCACAGACTTCCATCATCCAATCACGTTGAAGCACAAATATTGTTTGTTTTTGTTTTGTTTTGTTTTTTGCACGTGGTTGGTTATTCATTAAAAGGTGAATTTTAAACGAAAGGAAGATTCCCTTGCCAATAGAAATTTCCCTTGCAGAGTAAAGAGCTTGTTTTCCTTTAGTAAGGCTTGGTTCACACCTATGCAGTTTACATTTGATCCGTTTCTGCAGTGCATTTTGCATTACGTTTTGTGTTTTTGATGCGTTTTTTTTTCTTGTTGCTAGGCAGATTAAAACGCAGCAAAAATGCACTACATGCTTATCTGCAGCATTTCCATTGAGGTCTATAGAACCCAAAACGCAACATTTTGCGTTTAAAAAAAGTCCCTGACCCCTTCCAAAAAACGCAGCAGGTGAAAATGCGGAGATGTGAACTGGTCCCCTAGGAAATCATGGACTGTAGTACATTTCTGCAAAATGCTGCAGAAAACGCATAGGTGTGACACTGGGGTACATCAACCCCAAGGACTCAACAGACCATATATCCCAGAATTTGCCACTTCTGCCTCTACAGCCACCTTCGCTCTTGAAACTCCGCAGCAAAGTGCTGGTTGTTAGGCAAACAAGCCCCTGCGACTGCTTTTTTTTTTTTTTTTTGAATAAAGGAGGTACTGATTTCTATTTACAGTTTTTGTCAATCACATGCAAACAAAGGATGTAAAAAAGCTTACGGGGGCTCTCACGGATGGTTGCTAGGGTCAGTTGCTAGGTACTTATTTCTGCATCCTTACTCTGCCACAACCTGAATGGTTGTTCTATAATCAAAATGAAAAGCATCTGAGAAAAAAACAAACAAAACAAAAAAAAAAAACAAACAAAACAAAAAAAAAAACAGATTGCTAGGTTTGAACACAGAAACCATTTTTCTGGGAATGATTTGTGATAAAACTTGTGCAAAGAAAGAGACGGGCAAATGAGAAGCTACTCAAAGGGACCAAAAAGATACAATACTATATTTAGCCACTAAAAGATGAAGCTTGACTGATAGTAATGGGGAGCCGACTCTCAAGGGATCTGTAAGGCATTAGTCTCAATTCTCAAAGCTAACACACCGGGATGATACATTTTTTTTTGTTTTTTTTAAGTGTTATTTTCAGCTGAGTCCATTCAGCTTTGAAAATAGCAGTCACATGTCAACAATAAAGATACTTATCCTCGTGTGAAGGCTTCGGGAATTGAGCCTGGTCTCTGCAACTATAGGTTGTGCAGTAAATGGTCACATGAAAAAAAATAATGGATTTCTGCCAATGGACTGTGATGTGTTAAGACAACCTGAGCATCTCTCCTACTAGTATGGTAGATGAAAATACACTATATTGCCAGAAGTATTGGGCCCTCCTTCCAAATCATGTGATTCAGGTGTTCCAATCCCCTCCCAATCATGTGATTCAGGTGTTCCAATCCCCTCCCAATCATGTGATTCAGGTGTTCCAATCCCCTCCCAATCATGTGATTCAGGTGTTCCAATCCCCTCCCAATCATGTGATTCAGGTGTTCCAATCCCCTCCCAATCATGTGATTCAGGTGTTCCAATCCCCTCCCAATCATGTGATTCAGGTGTTCCAATCCCCTCCATGGACACAGGTGTATACAGTCAAGCCTCTAGGCATGCAGACTGCTTCTACAAACATCAGTGAAAGAATGGGTCGCTCTCAGGAGCTCAGTGACGTGGTCCCGTGATAGGTGGCCACCTGGGCAATAAGTCCATCCGTGACATTTCCTGGCTACTAAATATTCCACGCTCAACTGTTAGTGGGATTATAACAAAGTGGAAGCAACTGGGAACAACAGCAACTCAGCCACCAAGTGGTAGGCCACGTCACATGACAGGGCGGGGTCAGCGCATGCTGAAGCGCACAGTGCGCAGAAGTCACCAACTGTCTGCAGAGTCAATAGCTAAAGACCTCCAAACTTGGTGTGGCCTTCAGATGAGCCCAACAACAGTGTGTAGAGAGCTTCATGGAATGGGTTTCCATGGCCGAGCAGCTGCATCCAAGCCTTCCATCACCAAGTGCAATGCAAAGCGTTGGATGCCGTGGTGTAAAGCACACCGCCACTGGAGCCTAGAGCTGTGGAGACGTGTTCTCTGGAGTAACCAATCATGCTTCTCTGTCTGACAATCCGATAGATGTGTCTGGGTTTGGCGGTTGCCAGGAGAACGGTACTTACCTGACTGCATTGTGCCAAGTGTACAGTTTGGTGGAGGGGGGATTATGGTGTGGGGTTGTTTTTCAGGGGTTGGGCTTGGCCTCCTAGTTCCAGTGAAGGGAACTCTTAAGGCGACATTTGGGACAATTTCATGCTCCCAACTTTGTGGGAAGAGTTTGGGGATGGCCCCTTCCTGTTCCAACATGACTGTACACCAGGGCACAAAGCAAGGTCCATAAAGACATGGAGGAGCCAGTTTAGGGTGGACTGGCCTGCACAGAGTCCTGACTTCAACCCCATAGAACACCTTTGGGATGAATTCGAGCGGAGACTGTGAGCCAGGCCTCCTCCCCCGACATCAGTGCCTGACCTGACAAATGTGCTTCCGGAAGAATGGTCCAACCTTCCCATAGACACCCCCCTAAACCTTGTGGACGGCCTTTCCAGAAGAGTTGAAGCTGTTATAGCCGCAAAGGGCGGGGCCAACTCAATATTGAACCCTACGGACTAAGACTGGGGGGCCATTAAAGGTCATGTGCGTGGAAAGGGTGGGGCCAACTCAATATTGAACCCTATGCACAAAGACTGGGAATCCATTAAAGGTCATATGTGTGGAAAGGCCGGTGGCCCAATACGTTTGGCAGTATGGTGTACATGTAAACCCTAACAATGAACTTTTCTTACTTGCCCCATTTTTATCTATGTGATCTTGGGGAATCATTAGCTCAGTGGTAGCAGCAATTTTGGCGAGATCCTGCATTTGATGGCTTGTAGGCCCACTTTAACCCTTTGGCGCCGGTGCCTCCCAGCCCCTTAAGGGGTTTGTGATGCCGGGAGGTGGGGTTTAAAGCCATGTGCCGCTGTGAATCGCTGTCACGGCGGTTACATGATTGGAAATCTCCCGACCGCAATATCGATCAGGACCTTTTTGTGAGGCTTCGGTAAATGTGCCAGGGACACACAGGGCGATCGCCCTCAGGCCATGTTTCGTTTACCTTGGGTACACAAATATGCGGCCCCTCGGTGCCAAGGCCCAGCCTCCAAGAGGCCACATATTTGTGTACACTCTGTGCCAAGGAGTTATTTAAACTTAAAAGTTCAAGAGAATATTTGCCCATGCAGGGATTTCTACCATCAAAGTGAGTAATACAAAAATAATGCTCAGCCCCCTGGCTCCCTCTTCAATAGAGCTGCTGCTCTTTTCCCTGGTCCCTAGACCACCTCACCCAGCTCTCCTGCCTCTCTCAGCCTTTTAGCTGCAGCACAGGCCCACTCCCCGGCCCAGATCTCCTGGAACCAGGACCGGGACAAGAAGTGGGCAGGAGGGGCGGCTGCCCTGGGCATTGTAGGGTGGGGAGGGACATCATGAGGAGATTAAGGGAGGAGATTAGTGCTGGAAGGGGGAATTTCAAAAACTGTTCTAGAAGGGGTAGTTTGGAGAGTGGCGATTTTGTGTTGGGAGGGGAGTTGGGAAAAGGATTTGTGCTAGGAGGGGGGATTTAGAGGTTTTGTTTTAGATAAGGTAATATGGTGGGGGGATTTGTCCTAGGAGAGGAATTTTTTGTTGTTGGGGGGAATTGTGCTGGTAGGAATGATTTGGGAGTATATGTGGTGGAAGGAGAAATTCTTTTTGGGGGGGAGATTTGTGCTAGAAGGGGGGATTTGGAGTGGGGGGAGGATTTGTGTTCAGAGGGGAAATTAGAGAGGCAGAGGATTTGTGCTAGGAGGAGGAATTTTTTTTAGGGGGGGGGGATTTTAGATGGGGGCAAATGGGGAGAGAGAGGATTGGAGCTGGGGGGATGGGGGGCAAAGATTTGTGCTGGGAGGGGGGATTTCAGCAGGGGTTGGAATTGTACTGGAGGGGAGGGGGAATTTATGCTTAGGGAGCAAGCATACAGATTAGTGCTCAATTTTTTTTTCTTTTTTGGGGGAGGGATATTTTAGCTGTCACATAATACTCATACATCTTGGGGGTGTGGCAATTTAGCATGTTCTCCCTGAGCTCTAGATCAGTGTTTTTCAACCTTTTTTGTGCAAAGGCACACTTTATTCATGAAAAAAATCACGAGGCACACCACCATTAGAAAATGTTAAAAAAACTTACCTCTGTGCCTATATTGACTATATATAAAGTAATTCTCTTGAATAGGAATCAAACCCAAAGAAATTATTTTATAATTACTTTATTATGAAATAATAAAGTATTTTATAATTGGACCCGGGGGCCGGACCAAGAGTAGATGAATGATGTGTATGTCATCCATAGTAATGTCAGGGCAGGAACGCTGGAATGGGCAGGCAGGCCTATGGTACGGTCACGCTGCGACTGACGACAGCCACTACCCACAGACCAGAGTCCCTCAGGGCGCGGAGTCTAAGCCCCAGGCTACCCTTCACCAGGGCCCCTGATGGTGGGGATGGACTTGACGCAGCCTGAGACCAGGTCGCGGCCCCCGAGTGACCCCAGCTGCGATAACGACTGCCGCCAATGGCGTACAGCTGGTGGGAGCTAGATGGGATCACGAGTAGAGTAGTCAGACAAGCCGGGTCAATAACAACGGAGCAGACAGTACTAGACGGTAGGCAAAGAATACTCATGTCACGGGCCGGGTTCAACAACGGGAGGTCAGATAAAGGGTTAACGCAGAGAGTAGTCTTGTCCAAGCCGAGTCGGTTACCAGGAGAGCAATGGGAACAACACAAGAGCTTGCAACAGGGCAACATACAGGACACAAGTGCAGAGCACACTTGCAGACAGCAGGTTTAAATGTGCTCAACCACACCCTTCTGAGGAGGAGCCGCAGAAGCCTGAAGGCATAAAGGTTCCCACCATGCTTTGCAGAAAACCAAGATGGAGGCCAGCTCATGGAGATGCACAAGCTCTGAAGAAAGGTAGGACCTTGACAAGTAAGTATAGTAATATTCCCCCATAGTAAGCATAGTAATTAATCCCCCATATAGTAATTCATCCCCCATAGTAATTCATCCCCCATATAGTAATTCATCCCCCATATAGTAATTCATCCCCCATATAGTAATTCATCCCCCATATAGTAATTCATCCCCCATAGTAATTCATCCCCCGTATAGTAATTCATCCCCCCTATAGTAATTCATCCCCCCTATAGTAATTCATCCCCCATATAGTAATTCATCCCCCATAGTAATTCATCCCCCATATAGTAATTAATCCCCCATATAGTAATTCATCCCCCATAGTAATTCATCCCCCATATAGTAATTAATCCCCCATATAGTAATTAATCCCCCATAGTAATTCATCCCCCATAGTAATTCATCCCCCATATAGTAATTCACCCCCCATATAGTAATTCACCCCCCATATAGTAATTCATCCCCCATATAGTAATTCATCCCCCATAGTAATTCATCCCCTATAGTAATTCATCCCCCATGTAGTAATTCATCCCCCATGTAGTAATTCATCCCCCATGTAGTAATTCATCCCCCATGTAGTAATTCATCCCCCATAGTAATTCATCCCCCATAGTAATTCATCCCCCATAGTAATTAATCCCCCAGATAGTAATTAATCCCCCATATAGTAATTAATCCCCCATAGTAATTCATCCCCCATATAGTAATTCATCCCCCATAGTAATTCATCCCCCATAGTAATTCATCCCCCATATAGTAATTCACCCCCCATATAGTAATTCATCCCCCCTATAGTAATTCATCCCCCCTATAGTAATTCATCCCCCCTATAGTAATTCATCCCCCCTATAGTAATTCATCCCCCCTATAGTAATTCATCCCCCATATAGTAATTCATCCCCCATAGTAATTCACCCCCCATAGTAATTAATCCCCCATATAGTAATTCATCCCCCATAGTAATTCATCCCCCATAGTAATTAATCCCCCATATAGTAATTCATCCCCCATATAGTAATTCATCCCCCATATAGTAATTCATCCCCCATAGTAATTCATCCCCCATAGTAATTCATCCCCCATATAGTAATTCATCCCCCATATAGTAATTAATCCCCCATATAGTAATTCATCCCCCATAGTAATTCATCCCCCATAGTAATTCATCCCCCATATAGTAATTCATCCCCCATAGTAATTAATCCCCCATAGTAATTAATCCCCCATATAGTAATTCATCCCCCATAGTAATTAATCCCCCATATAGTAATTAATCCCCCATAGTAATTCACCCCCCATATAGTAATTCATCCCCCATAGTAATTCATCCCCCCTATAGTAATTCATCCCCCCTATAGTAATTCATCCCCCATATAGTAATTCATCCCCATAGTAATTCATCCCCCATATAGTAATTCATCCCCCATAGTAATTCACCCCCCATAGTAATTAATCCCCCATATAGTAATTCATCCCCCATAGTAATTCATCCCCCATATAGTAATTCATCCCCCATAGTAATTCATCCCCCATATAGTAATTCATCCCCCATATAGTAATTCATCCCCCATATAGTAATTCATCCCCCATATAGTAATTCATCCCCCATATAGTAATTCACCCCCCATATAGTAATTCATCCCCCATATAGTAATTCATCCC
Organism: Staurois parvus; assembly: GCF_062004578.1. Lineage (NCBI taxonomy): Eukaryota > Metazoa > Chordata > Amphibia > Anura > Ranidae > Staurois > Staurois parvus. The sequence continues at coordinate 26,379 of NW_028318496.1, read as the reverse complement.
CCATAGTAATTCATCCCCCATATAGTAATTCATCCCCCATATAGTAATTCATCCCCCATAGTAATTCATCCCCCATATAGTAATTCATCCCCCATAGTAATTCATCCCCCATATAGTAATTCATCCCCCATAGTAATTCATCCCCCATATAGTAATTCATCCCCCATAGTAATTCATCCCCCATATAGTAATTCATCCCCCATATTAATTCATCCCCCATATTAAGTCCCCAAGCCCCCCCTGTGTCAATTCACTTACCTTTGCTCCGCGCGTTCCTCTCGCCGTTCCGGTGTAGCATGAAAATCTGTCTCCTATGAGGATCTGTCCCCCTCGACGTATCTGCGCATGTGCCATCCCCCATAGTAATTAATCCCCCATATAGTAATTCATCCCCCATAGTAATTCACCCCCCATAGTAATTAATCCCCCATATAGTAATTCATCCCCCATATAGTAATTCATCCCCCATAGTAATTCATCCCCCATATAGTAATTCATCCCCCATAGTAATTCATCCCCCATAGTAATTAATCCCCCATAGTAATTCATCCCCCGTATAGTAATTCATCCCCCATATAATAATTAATCCCCCATATAGTAATTCATCCCCCATATAGTAATTCATCCCCCATATAGTAATTCATCCCCCATAGTAATTCATCCCCCATATAGTAATTAATCCCCCATAGTAATTCATCCCCCATATAGTAATTCACCCCCCATATAGTAATTCATCCCCCATAGTAATTCATCCCCCATAGTAATTCATCCCCCATATAGTAATTCATCCCCCATATAGTAATTAATCCCCCATAGTAATTCATCCCCCATATAGTAATTCATCCCCCATATAGTAATTCATCCCCCATATAGTAATTCATCCCCCATAGTAATTCACCCCCCATAGTAATTCACCCCCCATAGTAATTCATCCCCCATATAGTAATTCATCCCCCGTATAGTAATTCATCCCCCATAGTAATTCATCCCCCCTATAGTAATTCATCCCCCCTATAGTAATTCATCCCCCATATAGTAATTCATCCCCCATAGTAATTCATCCCCCATAGTAATTCATCCCCCATAGTAATTAATCCCCCATATAGTAATTCATCCCCCATAGTAATTCATCCCCCATAGTAATTCATCCCCCATATAGTAATTCATCCCCCATAGTAATTCATCCCCCATATTAATTCATCCCCCATATTAAGTCCTCAAGCCCCACCTGTGTCAATTCACTTACCTTTGCTCCGCGCGTTCCTCTCGCCGTTCCGGTGTAGCATGAAAATCTGTCTCCTATGAGGATCTGTCCCCCTCGACGTATCTGCGCATGTGCCATCCCCCATAGTAATTAATCCCCCATATAGTAATTCATCCCCCATAGTAATTCACCCCCCATAGTAATTAATCCCCCATATAGTAATTCATCCCCCATAGTAATTCATCCCCCATATAGTAATTCATCCCCCATATAGTAATTCATCCCCCATAGTAATTCATCCCCCATATAGTAATTCATCCCCCATATAGTAATTCATCCCCCATATAGTAATTCATCCCCCATAGTAATTCATCCCCCATATAGTAATTAATCCCCCATAGTAATTCACCCCCCATATAGTAATTCATCCCCCATATAGTAATTCATCCAACATATAGTAATTCATCCCCCATGGTAATTCATCCCCCATAGTAATTCATCCCCCATATAGTAATTCATCCCCCATATAGTAATTCATCCCCCATATAGTAATTCATCCCCCATAGTAATTCATCCCCCATAGTAATTAATCCCCCATATAGTAATTAATCCCCCATATAGTAATTCATCCCCCATAGTAATTCATCCCCCATATAGTAATTCATCCCCCATAGTAATTCATCCCCCATATTAAGTCCCCAAGCCCCCCCTGTGTCAATTCACTTACCTTTGCTCCGCGCGTTCCTCTCGCCGTTCCGGTGTAGCATGAAAATCTGTCTCCTATGAGGATCTGTCCCCCTCGACGTATCTGCGCATGTGCCATCCCCCATAGTAATTAATCCCCCATATAGTAATTCATCCCCCATAGTATTTCATCCCCCATATAGTAATTCATCCCCCATAGTAATTCATCCCCCATAGTAATTAATCCCCCATATAGTAATTCATCCCTCATAGTAATTAATCCCCCATATAGTAATTCATCCCCCATAGTAATTAATCCCCCATATAGTAATTCATCCCCCATAGTAATTAATCCCCCATATAGTAATTAATCCCCCATAGTAATTCATCCCCCATATAGTAATTCACCCCCCATATAGTAATTCATCCCCCATAGTAATTCATCCCCCATATTAAGTCCCCAAGCCCCCCCTGTGTCAATTCACTTACCTTTGCTCCGCGCGTTCCTCTCGCCGTTCCGGTGTAGCATGAAAATCTGTCTCCTATGAGGATCTGTCCCCCTCGACGTATCTGCGCATTTGCCAGTTTCAGGCATTAGCAGCCGATCGGCAATCTCCGGCACATGCGCAGATACGTCGAGGGGGACAGATCATCCTGACAGTATCACGCTCCGCGGGCCGGATTAAAAGGTCCGCCGGGCCGTAGTTTGCCCATTGCTGTTCTAATGATTGGTCTATTTGTGAGCCGAGGCCACATGTTACGGATTAAATTGCAATTTTTCCCACGGCACACCAGACAATATCTCACGGCACACTAGTGTGCTGCGGCACAGTGGTTGAAAAACGCTGCTCTAGATGACCTTATCTCGACACCAGCTCTCTCACTCCTCGGAGACCTCCTCATCCCCACAGTTTCCCTGGACTTTCCTAGTTGTCCTAGCTCTCCCAGGCTCCTGGACTCACTTGGCCACCTTGACCCTCACAGTCCTGTGGGTAAGGGATTTTTCCTCCAGCATGGAGTGCTGTCTGAGTAGAGCACCTCTCCTAACGGAAGCCCCCTGATGGGAGTACGCCTGTCTCCTGGCTGAAGAACACACTGGTCTCCTGAAGAGAGCTCTGAGTTGAGCCCAGGTTCTTCCTCATAATGGCTGTGTGCACCTGGACACATACCCTGCGGGTCTTCAGCAAGACCTGGACCCCGAGTTGGAGATTTCTTTCCTCCAAAAACACTCTGAAATCTCCGAACTCTGGAGCCCAATCCAGGAAATACCAAAAACACCCATCTTTGCATCTTCACCCTCACCTTGCATTTGTGCAAACCTTGTGTCCTCTCTACAACCATTTTCACAGTGACCGGGCCTGTCACATCCATTAACGAGGAACCTCACCCTAGCGATATTCTCCTCCAAGTGCTCCTGACCTGTGCCACCATCTGCAAATGTCAAGCGTGTGCACAGATGTTCTGCAGGTTTCTTCTAAGCATTTGGAACCTGGCAGAAACCTGTATAACGTCTGCACACATGGGAGATTCCTGCACATGCACTCGCATTCCGCTCTTTTCTGGTACCAGGGACCTTGTAGAGACCCATGGTATGTGTACGCATGCTCAGAAATCCACATGCATGTGCAGACATGCTTTGAGACTCTGCCAGCACCCAACCAAATACCTGGCAGAGGGCAGTGACATGTCTGCGCATGCACAGAAACCTGCGCCTCTCAGTAGAACATTGCCTTCTGGGGTGTGGTGTGGACATCGTGTAGGCGGTGGGGATCCCTATGTAATTCTCTCAGACAAGGAAGCAGTAAAAAAGGTACTAAACATTAGCAAAAATAATGAATTGTTAGAGGAAGGGGGGAGTAACCAGAAGAGAAAAAGTTATTTTATTTGGGGAAGGTCCACTTTAAATACATCATTAAAAGGGTTTTATCATAGGTGTAGGATAAGGCCGTGTTCACACTAGACATGTGGCTGCAGGTGCAGGCTGGTTGCGGGTGCAGCATTTGCACCTGGGTAAGGGGGGGGGGGAATGAAATGGTCAAAAAGACAGTGTGGTTTCCATACAGATGCGTTTTGGAAAAGGTGCAGGAAATGCAGGCACAGCAGCCCATTGAAATTAATGGGCTGCTGTGCTCCTGCACACATGGGCCACATGGCCCGCACTAGTGTGGAATAGGCCTTAGTACAAGAGATACCAGTTGTTCCTGCCACTGATCCTGAACCTGCACTCTGTATGATACATACTCCTGACACCTGCACTCTGTATGATACATACTCCTGAACCTCCAGTCTGTATGATACATACTCCTGGCAACCTTCATTCTGTACAATACATACTCCTGCACTCCGTATGATGCATACTCCTGACACCTGCATTCTGTATGACACCTAATCCTGAACCTGATCTCTGTACAATACATACTCCTGACACCTACAATTTATTTAACACATATTCCTGAGCCTGCAGTCTGTACAATACATACTCCTAACACCTGCACTCTGTACAATACATACTTCTGACACCTGCACTCTGTATGATACATACTTCGGACACCTGCATTCTGTATGACACCTAATCCTGAGCCTGCAGTCTGTACAATACATACTTCTGACACCTGCACTCTATAGGATACATACTTCTGAACCTGCCGTCTGTACGACACACACTCCCGAACCTGCCGTCTGTACGACACACACTCCCGAACCTGCCGTCTGTACGACACACACTCCCGAACCTGCACTCTGTACGACACACACTCCCGAACCTGCACTCTGTACGACACACACTCCCGAACCTGCACTCTGTACGATACACACTCCCGAACCTGCACTCTGTACGATACACACTCCCGAACCTGCACTCTGTACGATACACGCTCCTGAACCTGCACTCTGTATGATACACACTCCCGAACCTGCACTCTGTACGATACACGCTCCTGAACCTGCACTCTGTACGATACACGCTCCTGAACCTACACACTGTATCATACACACTCCTAAACCTACACACTGTATGATACATGCTCCTGACCTGCACATTGTATGATACATGCTCCTGACCTGCACATTGTATGATACATACTCCTGAACCTGCACATTGTATGATACATACTCCTGAACCTGCACATTGTGTGATACATACTCCTGAACCTGCACATTGTATGATACATACTCCTGAACCTGCACATTGTATGATACATACTACGGACATCTGCATTCTGTATAATACATAGTCCTTCCCACTGTTGCCATAATTTTGCCACACCCACAATTCATCACGTCATGCTTGACATGGTTGCTTCATTATTGTCCTCTGAAAGTTCAAGGGGACCCTGTCAGGTAGGCTGTACAGGGTCCCATGATTCTAATGGTGGCCCTGACTTGGACAGTCTGGTGAAGGGGGTATGGGGACGTACTGGGTGATCCAGTGGGGGGTCTTATCATTTTAACAATGAAGAAACTCTGATCTAATTGATGCATCGTGTGTGTGTGTGTATATATATATATATATATATATATATATATACACACATACACTGTATATTGGATACTTGGCTACTATTGATAGTTTTTTTTTTTTCCCTTTCTGTTTCTTCTCTCATTGCTTCTTATTGGTATTACATATTCCCACTTGCGCTAACATTCTCTAACACTTGGGGCTATGGTTTACCTCGGGGGTCTCCAAACGTTGTAAACAAACGGCCAGTTTACGGCCCTTAAGACTTTAGAGGGGCCACAATGTGACCATCGGGAGTAGAAAATGTGCCAGCATCAGTTGGAGTAATCAATACCCCATCCTTGGTGTCACTGGGAGGAACTGTGCCCCATCATTGGTGTAATTGGGCCCCATTGTTGGTGTCATTGGGAGAAATAGTGCCCCGTCATTGGTATCATTGGTAGGAATAGTGCCCCATCATTGGTGTTATTGGGAGATATAGTGCCCCATCATTGGTGTCATTGGTAAGAATAGTGTCCCATCATTGGTGTCATTGGGAGGAATAGAGCCCCCATCATTGGTGTCATTGGTAGAAAGTGTCCCATCATTGGTGTCATTAGTAGGAATAGTGTCCCATCATTGGGAGGAATAATGCCCCATTGTTGATGTAATCAGGAGGAATAGTGCCCCATTGTTGATGTAATTGGGAAGAACTGTGCCCCATCACTGGCTTCATTAAGAGGAACTGTGCCCCATTGTTGGTGTCACTGGGAGGAACTGTGCCTCATCACTGGTATCATTGGTAGGAATTGTGCCTCATCATTGGTAGGAATTGTGCCCCATCATTAGTGCAATTTGGCCCCTTTGTTGGTGTCATTGGGAGAAATTGTGCCCCATCATTGGTGTAATTGGGCCCTATTGTTGGTGTCTTTGGTAGGAATAGTGTCCCATCATTGGTGTCATTGGGAGGAAATGTGCCCCATCATTGGTGTCAGTGGGAGGAATTGTGCCCCCTCATTGGTGTCATTAGCAGGAATTGTGCCCCATTGTTGGTGTCATTGGAAGGAACTATGGCCCATCATTGGGAGGAACTGTGCCCCAATATTGATGTCAGTGAATGAAATAATGCCCCAAGTGCTGGATAAAAGCAAGCAAAGGGTGGCAGTTTGGAGACCTCTGGTTTATCTGATCTCATCCTCCTAATGTTTCCCAATGTCCTGTGGTTTGTGAGACGTTTTCATCAGGCCACACTTCTCCGTCTTCTTCCCTTGGAGGAGAGCTCTCAGCCTAATGGCTTGTGAACGGCATGCTGTGTGATCCATGTATTACAAGAGCCACTTAATAATGTATCGATGTAGGAAGCGTGGTCCGTCCTTGGAGGGAAGATTTATTCCGCTTCGTGGGGATGTTACATGAAGCTGACATTCAAAGACGCAACGCTTTGTGGTCTCCTTCGTTCAGCTGAACTCCAGGCAGATATTAGAGACACAAATGACTTAAAGTGCTTGTAAACCTCAACAAAGCTCATTCCTCTATAGCGGAGGCTGGCAACCCACCAATCACCATCTACCTGTCAAATTGCGGGCAGGTGATGGGTAGATCGGGTCTCTTTCTAGCTGACCCCTGGAACCTGGACAGGAGGGGAGGTGGGAAAGGGGGGGGCATCACCCCTCCTGACCAGGTTTCCCCAACTTCTGGGCCCCCTGGATCATCCACAGCGCTTTCAGCTTCCCATTCCCTCCCACTGGCTGCTGTGGGGGATTCTTTCACGATGGAGAGCAGAAGAAAGGAACCGGTAAACTTATATTTACCAGCCCTTTCTTTTTTTGAAAAAACACAATGAGCGATTTGTACCGATAATTCACTGGGTTCATTCCTAACTGAAGCATAGTAAAGTGTTTACTATGCTTCAGTTTATGAATTAATGGGGAGAGCTCTTCCTTTTCACTCCTTCTGTGCAGCGGAGACTGAGGAAATGGAGGCTGAACACTGTCCTTAAAACTTTGTTTCAAAAGTGAGACATCAGGGGTCAAGAACCCTGATAGTTCACCAAAGCCCCCTCCCCAACAGGGCTACTAAAAAATAAAATTGAAAAAATAGTACAAAAATAATAGAAATTAAAAAAAAATACTGACACCAACGTCTGCCCTACTATAATCATAAATAGTGCAGCGCTTGAAACAATATTACGTGCAATACAAAAACTGTGCTCACATACAAATGTGTCAATATTAAATAATATTAAAATATGTTAAATCCTTGAATAAAATATATATAGTGCCACTCAAAATAATCTCTTGACATAGTGCCCACACAGTAAAGAAACATTAACAGCCCCCTACAAAGGAGGATAATTAAACAGTGCTTCAAGTGTAACAAAGTGACCACACTTCAAATACCACTCAAATCACTGTTCAACAAATTTTTATTTTTTGCCAGTTTTGGAAACAAAAGGATCCATTTCTTAATGAATTTCACATTCTGAGTTCAAATATAACAATGAAATTTGTCAATTGGCTCTAGTTTTTCTGTAAACGGAAAGTTTTCTACTATAGGTGTAATGACTACATAATGCACAATAATTATATAGATAGATGTCTTTCCACAAATCTAAAGCAAGTGATATTGACTACATAACAAAGCCTAAATGGCATAATATATTGCATAGGATTACCAAGAAAAATTATAGCCATAAGCGAAGTTGAATCATTTTAATACTTAGGATTCTCACTAGTTTTGTCTTCAGTTTGTGTCGGTTTTGCTTCTCTTGGCTTTTCTCTTGTATTCGAGGAAAGGGCTATCTCTTACAACTGCACGTGACTACACGCTTCAGGTTCTTCCTCACTTGACTCAACCACGAAGGATTCTGGTGCTTTAGGAATTGGTAGCCCCTCTCCATGAGGAACTGGACGTATTGCCGATGGAATATTTGGATAATGCACAGATAACTTTTTCTTCTTATTTAGCCCTTTTACAATTGGAGGCACCATACAAAAGTAACAATTACTAACATGATCTGTTGGCTCTCTCCAAATCATTGGCACAGCGAAAGGCATAGATGCCTTTTTTCCATTCAACCATTGCTCCAGTGCCGTCCCACAAGAATTGCAGCATATATGTGGTGCCCAGCTCTTGTCCTGGTCTCCTATCTTGCAGCCAAAATACAAGTTGTAGGCTTTCTTAATCATTCCTGTTATCCTCCTTTTTTGTGAGATAAAAGTTATTTCACCGCAGATATAGCAGAAATTATCTGCTTTATTCACACAAGTTCGAGGCATTACTGAGTAGCCTATATAAGCATAAAACGAAATGTAAAGACGAACTACAATCAGCTACAGATACTGCAGCTTTTATGCAGTGAAGTGATGCAATTAAAGGCTAATATTGCATCATCTCAGTATACATGCAATTTTCTATTGGTCACCAGTATCAATTGCGCAATTTGCAGCTGAAGTTGCATTATAATTTTGAATGGCTTACGTCATTAGATGGGTGAATATATCATGGAAACTAGAGCCAATCAACATTTTTTAGGGACATTTTCGTTTTCAGCACCCCAAAATTATGTAAGATTAGCTAATTTTATGCCCAAAACTTTTTACCTGTTTAACAGTGAATCAAACAAAATGTCCATGAAATGATCCACAAGTGATATAAAATTCAAGCAATGTGCAAAATAGTGCTTGTATTCCGTGAGCTTGTCCACACTCTTCACCTACTAAGGCTAAATTGCCTCCTCACCTCCTCCAAGTGACAGCTTTCAGGATCACCCTGGATCCCTAATTCCTGACGGCAAGTACCTCTCCTCACGGTGTGGATCTCTTAGGGGACTCCCATCGCCCCAGACCGGAAGCTTCTGCAGAATAATTGCTCACCAACCCAGTGAGCCAAAAAAGGAATCCTCTAAGTGTAGTATTTTAGCCAAGATTCTTTATTGTTAGTAAACAGAAAAGAAGAACCCACTCACATGTTCCCGCAGTCCTCCTTCCTCACCAATATGTGGGTGTACTGCATGTAAAGGAACTTCCTGGGTATACCAACAAGGCGGCTGGCGCCGGAAATGCGTCACCGGGGTACCGGAAGCTGCGTAATAGCGTACCTACGCCTTACGTTACTGGCTACTCGTGACTTCCTCGGGGATACCGAGGTATTTGAAGTGTGGTCACTTTGTTACACTTGAAGCATTGTTTAATTATCCTCCTTTTTAGGGGGATGTTAATGTTTCTTTACTGTGTGGGCACTATTGTCAAGAGATTATTTTGAGTGGCACTATATATATTTTATTCAAGGATTTAACATATTTTAATATTATTTATATTATTTAATATTGACACATTTGTATGTGAGCACAGTTTTTGTATTGCACGTAGTATTGTTTCAAGTGCTGCACTATTTATGATTATAGTACACACTGTTTGGGTATCAGGTTAAGTGCTGGCAGCTTTCAGTAGATAGACTTCCTTTCAGCGCAGGAGGACTCTTGTATGAACGTCTGCCCTACTGACACCATCCACTGCTTTACTGACAAAGTCCCCTACTCTACTGGTTGACACTGTTTTCTGTCCGAATGACACCAACCTCTGCCTTACTGACAAGTCCAATACTCTACTGACAAGTCCAATACTCTACTGACAAGTCCAATACTCTACTGACAAGTCCAATACTCTACTGACAAGTCCAATACTCTACTGACAAGTCCAATACTCTACTGACAAGTCCAATACTCTACTGACAAGTCCAATACTCTGACACCATCCACTGCTCTACTGACACCGTCCACTGCTCTACTGACACCGTCCACTGCTCTACTGACACCGTCCACTGCTCTACTGACACCGTCCACTGCTCTACTGACACCATCCACTGCTCTACTGACAAGTCCACTGCTCTACTGACACCATCCACTAGTCTACTGACACCATCCACTAGTCTACTGACACCGTCCACTGCTCTACTGACACCGTCCACTGCTCTACTGACACCGTCCACTGCTCTACTGACACCGTCCACTGCTCTACTGACACCGTCCACTGCTCTACTGACACCATCCACTAGTCTACTGACACCATCCACTAGTCTACTGACACCATCCACTGCTCTACTGACACCATCCACTGCTCTACTGACACCATCCACTGCTCTACTGACACCATCCACTGCTCTACTGACACCATCCACTACTCTACTGACCACATCCACTGCTCTACTGACAAGTCCACTGCTCTACTGACAAGTCCACTGCTCTAATGACACCGTCCACTGCTCTAATGACACCATCCACTGCTCTACTGAGAAGTCCAATACTCTACTGGCACCGTCCACTGCTGTATGGGGAGAAGACCAATACTCTACTGACACCGTCCACTGCTCTACTGACACCGTCCACTGCTCTAATGACACCGTCCACTGCTCTAATGACACCGTCCACTGCTCTAATGACACCGTCCACTGCTCTACTGAGAAGTCCAATACTCTACTGGCACCGTCCACTGCTGTATGGGGAGAAGACCAATACTCTACTGACACCGTCCACTGCTCTACTGACACCGTCCACTGCTCTACTGACACCGTCCACTGCTCTACTGACACCGTCCACTTTAAGCCTCCGTTCACACCAATGCGTTTTAGTGCTTTTTTCAGAAACACACTACAGTCCATTTAACATGGTTTCCTATGGGACACGTTCACCTCTTGGCTTTTTTGAGTGCTACTTTTGAAAAGACGCAGGGACTTTTTTAAAAACAAAAAGCAGCATTTTTGCTACAACAGAGTTCAATGGAGAAACTGCTGAAACACATGGTAGTGTGTTTTTGCAGCGTTTTGCATTTTTTATTCTGCCCAGCAACTAAAAAAAATCCACTTTAACGAAAAAAATTTAAAAAAAGCTGAACAAAACGCAAAACACTGTAAAAATGTGTTTAGGAAAATGCAAAACGAACTGCGAAAAGCACTGCAAAACAGACAAAAACCAAATTGCGTAGGTGTGAACGGAGCCTTAACCACTTCCCGCCTGCCATATAAGGAAATGACGGGCGCAAGGTGGTTCTCTCGTTCTGGGAGGATGACATATGGCGTCCTTCCACTCAAACCGTGCGTGTGATCGGTGGTGCACTGTGTCCCTGGGACACAGCGGATCACCGATCAATGGAAAGAGCTGATGATGTCGGCTCGGTCACGTGATCAGCTGTGTCCAATCACATGTAAATAAGGAAATGCTGGAGCTGACAAGCTCATGAGGAGAGGAGAGCCGGTAATCAGCATTCCTCAGAGGGGACATCTACACTGATGATCAGTGTAGCCCAGCAGTGCCACCTGTCAGTGCTCATCAATGCCACATATCAGTGCCTGTCAGGAATGGACTTGCCAATAGTGGTGGGACTCACCTGCCTTGTGGGCTGCAGTACCAGGGCTGGCCAGCGGGTGCTCTCAACAACCAGAGGCTCACTTTGGCAATTAGCCATCACCTGGGGCTGATTGCAGGTGGTGTATTTAAGGGATGGCCAGACCTGCAGTCAGTGCCTTGTTGTACTGTTTGCTTGGCTCTGGTTTCCTGATCCTGTTTCTGCCTGTCCTGACACTGCCTGAACTCTGCCTGTACTGACCTCGGCTAGTCCTGACCACTCTCTGCCTGCTCCTGGTACTCCGTTTGCCCGTTTGCTATGACCCGGCCTGCCTGACTACTCTTGTATCGTATGTTTGTTATCTGTTGGAGGTTTGGTTCAGTTTGTTTGCACTGTGTTATGTTTAGTTTTGCACTGCGTTTGTATTGTTAGTCTCAATAAATTATATTATTTACTATATCTGAAACCTGCGTTTCCCTGTGTCAGTCCACACACTTCTGGTCATACCCGCATCCCTGACAGTGCCTACCAGTGTACATCAATGCCACATATCAGTGCCTACTGTCACAGATCCACGGTCGCCGCCACCAACATGCGACAATCGCACGACCGCGACTAACAGTAATACGTCACGCCCACGGCGTCAGACCCCAGACCTTCTCACCAAACTTGTGACCGAAGGACCGGCCGATCTAAAACCGCGATGTGACGCGCGTAACAAGGCTCCACCCAGCTGCACCCTGCACAGCGATTGTCCAGCTAATGGGCTACAATCGGTGCCTGCAGCCTGAATGCGCTTGTTACTGGGTCGGGTTAATTACACCACTAACCCTTCACACTGCCACCGCCGTCTTGAAATGTACAGAGAAGACGGACTCTGTCCGAAATACACTATAATGATTGAAAAGTCACCTGTCCAATATGGTCAATTGGGCAGGGAGTAAACAAACACAGTAGCGTCTCTTCAAAAGGCAGGAATTCGTGAATTGCAGGTAAGCGCTTAAACACAGTTTAACACTTTCAGAAAGAAAGATTTATTACTAAAAGAGTCAAACAGGTGCAATAAAATATTTACAAAGAGATGTCACGAAAATATATATATATATGTATATAAAGATACAGCAGAGATAATAGGGAGGAAATTAAAGAGTTAAGTTACTTGCCCATATGCCTGGGTTTGCAGATCCAAGTTGCGAAGCAGGATGATTCTTTATCTCCTCCTTGATGTTAGCTGGGAGATCTCTGTTAAACTCTAACCCAGGCTTGCAGCCTGTCCCTTTCTTAAAAATCCCTCTGAAAGGGATATGTTGGGCAGAATGCCAGTGAACTCTCAGTTAAAACTAACAGCTTCATACCCCATGATATGAAACACACAGTTGACCTGAGGAATGTTCAATTAACTGCTGGTCAGTTTTATGATGTGTAGGTGAGAAAGGTTACATGTTCCCCAGACTGCCTGGCACCTGGACTCAGGAGGTCTTAACCTGGTTGACCCACACCATCTGTCAGGAGATAACGTTTGCCTCTCAGGACGGCAGGGGGTAGGGAATGAGCGCTGAGAAATAGAAAATATCTCGAATAAAAAGAGAAAACATGGAAAAGGAGAACTCCGCTCCAACTCTGATGAGCTAGTTTGCTACACCTACCAGTGCACATCAATGCCACATATCAGTGCCTACCAGTGTACATCAATGCCACATATCAGTGCCTACCAGTGCACATCAATGCCACATATCATTGCCTACCAGTGTACATCAATGCCACATATCAGTGCCTACCAATGTACATCAATGCCACATATCAGTGCCTACCAGTGTACATCAATGACACATATCAGTGCCAGTCAGTGCTGCCTGTCGGTGCCAGTCAGTGCCCATCGGTGATGCCTGTCAATGCCATCAGTGCCACCTACTAGTGCCTCCTCATCAGTGCTCATCAGTGCCTCATTAGCACACATCAGTGGAGAAAAATCACTTATTTACAACATTTTTTTACAGAAATGAAGAAAAAAACTTTTTTTCTAAATTTTCTGTTGTTTTTGGTTTGTTTAGCAAAAAATAAAAAACCCCGAAGTGATTAAATACCACCTGTCTGTCTAAAAAAAATGATAAATTAATGTATACAGTGTTGCATGACTGCGCAATTGTCATTCAAAGTGTGATAGCGCTGAAAACTGGCCTGGACAGGAAGGGGGTGAAAGTGCCCAGTAGGTGAGGGGTTAAAGTATAACTGAAGGCAAATATTGTTTTATAGTGTTGGGTAGAGTTTGAGAGGGATTAGACCCCGGTCAGTTTTTATTGCTGTCTGTGGCCCCACCCCCGTCAGGGAGATCCCCCCTCTCTTTTTGTTCTGTTTACCATTATCATTGCAAGTGAAAATATAATAAAATAATAATAAAATAAAAAAATCCCAAGACGTGTAAATGAATTGGTTTACGTGAAAGTTATAGATAGCATCTACAAATGTACATATACTGGGATTTGTATTTAAAACATTTTTTTTATTAGTAATGGCAGCAATCAGCGACTTATAGCAGGACGGCGGCGGGCATTCTGACACTGGGGGGGACGGGGGACTGACTTAGTGTCAGTGACATCCTCAGTGCTAATAAAAAGGACTGACACTGTACTAATGGCACTGGGCAGGAAGGGGTTAACATCTGGGGTGATTAAAGGGTTAACTGTGTGTTGTGCTTTACACTGCAAGCACACTGCTTTGTATGGCTCTGCTATGCCATGTATGGCTATGCTATGCTTTGTATGGTTCTGCTATGTTATGCTTTGTATGGTTCTGCTGTGCTATGCTTTGTATGGCTCTGCTGTGCTTTGTATGGCTCTGCTATGTTATGCTTTGTATGGCTCTGCTATCCTATGTATGGCTCTGCTATGCTATGTATGGCTCTGCTATGCTATGCTTTTGTATGGCTCTGCTATGCTATGCTTTGTATGGTTCTGCTATGCTTTGTATGGTTCTGCTATGCTATGTATGGCTCTGCTATGCTTTGTATGGTTCTGCTATGCTATGTATGGCTCTGCTATGCTATGTATGGCTCTGCTATGCTATGCTTTGTATGGTTCTGCTATGCTATGTTTGGCTCTGCTATGCTATGCAAAGCCATTCAAAGCAGTGTGCAGGAGCTGACAGTGTTGTTTATACAGAGGACTCTCCCGTCTGTGATACTCGGCAATTGCCAAGTGCCGGCAGGGAATCACCAGTCAGGACCCAGTGATTGACAGCTGAGGTTGCCAATGGCAACGCGGGTACAGCGCGTGCATACCCTTTACCCAGAACTGCGAAATCATGTATATATACGTGATTTTATACACCCCTTCCGCCCTGTAGCAGTATTTCTGCTATAGGGCGGTGCGGAAGTGGTTAATATATCTTTTTACATTTTCCTTATTATTTAGTTAGGACTTTGTTTTTAGTTTTTGTTTTTTTTTTAAAAAAGGTCCTGGTGATCTTTGATCTGTCTCGTGTTGTTCAGGTAGATCTCCATCTCTCAAAGGTTGCCTAGGCCTCCTCTATAGTGTGTACTTGCCTCTATGCAAAGCACCTTGTGTAATTTCTATGCCAAGATCAGGCAATCCTGGGAGATGGCCCCGCCCCTCCCCCCCACTAGCACACGGCAAGTGATTGACAGTTTCAGCTGTGCAGGTTTCCCTATAAGACTGTGTATGGGGTTGGGGGTGTCAATTCGCTCCACTCAGGCCTCCGATTACACTCAGCTCTCTGCTGTGCAGTGTGTGACATCAGATCCCTGCCCCCTGCTTCCTGAAGCTCAGAAATGCTGTATAAATGCTAAACTTTGTGTAACGCTCTCGTAGGTAGGTGCTAGGATTTGTATAGTTAGGATAAGTATAGCCGTGTGTCTCTGCTTAACAGAGTGCTGTGATGGATTAGTCAGGTCTGCTGATGATGCTCTGGTGTTGCTGAGTTTGCCTTGAGTTCTGCCCGCCTTCAGGAAGCTATGAGAGCCTTCCAGAACCTGGGGAGGAAACTAGGGAAAAGAGTGGCATGAATATGAATACAGCCCTAGCCAATTGCAGGAGAGGGTTGCCCCACTGCATGCTGGGAGTGGTCTTCATGTTCTGTGAGCACATGGGTTCGGTGTCTTTCCTGGGAGAGGATTGAACTGAGCCAGGGTGGAGGCAGGCTTGCCTCGCCTGGCACTTACTGCCATGCGGGTCTCAGGTGGGTGACCTGAGGGCCAGGAGTTGGAAAGAATGAATGACCCTGGTTCTTCAGTATGCTGACTGAGGGGGGGGGGGGGCATCTGCCAAAGCTCTGTCTGGTATCACTGGAGGGTTTCTCTTGGAAGGAGGCAACCATTCTGTCCTTGGGCCTTGTGAGTACAGACATTGAGGAATTTGGGGACTCTGCATGCTTGCTATCCCCATGGTGCTTGAGCGTCCGTGTGGGTCTGAAAAGGAAAGTGAACACTGGCTAGTGTTCTGAAGAGCCCGTCCAAATGTTGCTACTGCAAAAGAATTTGCTGGGCTATGTTATTCTGTAGTTAAAATTAATCAAGAATTTCAAGTTTTCAAAGAGATTGACCCAATTTATGAAATCTTTATGCCTTTTATTATGCAAACAACTTGAAGGTCCTTTACAGCACCCAACTTTTAGAAATTTCCATTATTTTTAATAGTTACGTAACTTTGAAAAAGAGGCCATCTAGTTCAACCAATAGAAAAATTAAAGAAATAGAAGACCTCCATACGTATATAGAATTCTATACCCACAGTTGATCCAGAAGACGGCAGAAATACATGAAGAAGAAAGATTCCTTTGGGACATGTAAACATTGTTTTGGCCAATTTTTCACTAAATTCATACAATGATCTTTCACATTACAAATTCCTCTATCAGTCTTTCGGACCTCTGAATCAATGTAGCTTCAAAGTCAAAGGCACAGGTTAAAGAATGTTACCCCAACATTTCCTATTCCTGATATGCGCCGGCTATACCATGTAGTTGTATGGAAAAGTCTCCTGTTCTCTTTGTATTGCTTTGTGTGTAATTCCTGGTGTTTCTGACAGTTCTTCTGCTTTTCTGTCACAAACTGACCACAGTAGGCCTGACAGCACAGCGTGGTCAGTTTCCTGGCTGCCCTGGAACTCCAGCCACCCCCCCCCCCCCCCACACACACACACACACATACACAGCCATTCAATGGGAAGTTCAGTGTAATGCTGTTTCTCCTCCCCGAGCTCTCCTTGTTCTTTATTCAGCAGACAACAGAGGGTATGTGATCAGCAACAGAGATAAATAGAAAAAAAAAGTATTTGCAATTTTTTTTTAAATATCTACAGTCTATACACAAACGTTTTAAACTGAATGGGTTGAAGGATTACATATACTATAACTGCTTGACGGCTGCACACTGTAGTTTTACTGCTACAGTGCAGGACAGCTGTGCAGAATTGCGTATTTACTTTATATGTGATTGCTTATTTCCAGGTAGGGGTGCACGCGCACCCACCCATTTGGGCTCTCACTGCCTCCCTTAGATGTCGATCAGCAAGTCTTGGCCAATAATTCATGGCCAGAACCCACCAATCAGTGGAGCGGATGACAGTAGAGAGGGAGAGGGTTTGTGCCAGTGCATATTATTAGCACTAGGGGAATAATTATTATTATATTAGCACTGATCCCTGTATTAGTGTCACTGGAGATCTCAGCCAGTTCCCACTCAGTGTCAGTTAGTGTCAGATTACCCACCACACTATCACAATCCAGCTATAAGTCGCTGTTTCTCACCATTACTAGTATTTAAAAAAACAAATTCCAGTGTATATACCGTCATTTGTAGATGCTCTAACTGTCACACAAACCATCTCATTTACACTTATTAGGATTTTTTGTTACCAAAGACATGTAGCAGAAAACATTTTGGCCTAAATTTATGAAAAAATTTTTTTGGATATGTTTTATAGCCAAAAGTAAAATATAGTTTGTTTTTTTTAATTTCTGGTCTTTTCATTTGTAGTGGAAACATTAAAAAACCGCAGTGGTGATCAAATACCAGCAGTAGAAAGCTCTATTTGTGTGGAAAAATTATATAAATTTCATTTGGGTGCAGTGTTGCATGACCGCGTAATTGGCAGTTAAAGTAGTGCAGCGTCGTATAGCAAAAAATGGCCTGGTCATGAAGGGTGGGAAAATATTCCAGAGGTCAAGTGATTAAAGAAACAACAAGCAATCAATGAAAAAAAAAAAAAAAAAAAAAACACCACAAGAATGTTAGTTACCAAAGAAAGAACAGATATGTTAAGAAAAAAAAAATATTTTAAAGGCACCATAAAAATATCAAAATAGTAAAAAAAAATAAAATGAAAATTAATAGACTACTGACATTCACATGGGCATCATACATCATACCAGGGCTTTTTTTCTCAGAGAATAGGTGCAGGAACTCTCCCTTTCCGAGTCACCCCTTGTCTCCACCCCGCATCGTCCCTGCGTTCCACCTCTTAACTACCTCCCAGTACTTTCTTTTTAGAGACTACAGAATCAAGTATTACCCACTTGCCCGCCTCCCTATAGCAGAAATACTGCTACGGGGGGCAGGGCTGCGCATCACGTGTGTATATATACATATATATATATATATATATACAGATATACATATACATACACATACACACATGTGATTTGCATTTGCAGATAGGAGGAGCGTGCTCTCATCGCCATTGGTGGCTAGGAATGTCAGCACTGAGTCCCAGCTGGAGATTCCTCGCCGGCACCCATCGGGGGAAAGATCTGTGTATAAACAACACAGGTCTCTCTCCTGCCAGCAAGGACTTCCTGTTTTGTATTTCTCTGCAAAGCATGTCTCCATAGTAAAACACACACAGTACACAGTTAACCCTTTGATCGCCCCAGATGTTAACCCCTTCCTGCCCAGTGCCATTAGTACAGTGTCAGTGCTTTTTATTAGCACTGATCGCTGTATTGGTGTCACTAGGGATATCAGTGACACTAAGTCAGTTCCCCCCCCAGTGTCAGAATGCCCGCCGCAGTCCCGCTATAAGTCACAGATTGCCGCCATTACTAGTATAAAAAAAAAATTTCCAGTATCTATACCGCCATTTTTTACACACTATAACCTTCACGTAAACCAATTGATTTACATGTATTGGGATTTTGTTTTTAGCAAAGACATGGAGCAGAATACATTTTGGCCTAAATTTATGATGAATTTTGATTTTTCAAATTTTTTTTATTGGACATGTTTTATAGCAAAAAGTCAAAAATATTGGGTTTTTTTGTTTATATCGCAAAAAAAGCAGACACGATCAAATACCACCTAAAGAAAGCTCTATTTGTAGGGAAAAAAGGATGTACATTTCATTTGGGTGCAGCGTTGCAGGAAGGAAGTGGGGAATCCTCTGGAGAGCAAGGGGTTAATTTGATTGAAATTTGTTAATGATAAGAAGAGTAGTGAAATAGATCCCTTGCAGTCAGCAACAATAGACCCCCCCCCCCCAGCATCAATTGACCACCTGCAACAAAATTCCCCCCTCCCCAGCAACAACAGGACCCCCCCCCCAGCATCAATGGACCACCTGCAACAAAATACCCCCCTCCCCAGCAACAACAGGCCCCTCCTACAGCTAGCAATGACAGACTCCCTCCCTCAACAGTAGATCCCTCCCAGCAACAATTGACCCCAAAGCAACATAAGAGCCACCCCCAGCAACAATAGATCCCCCACAATCAACAATAGACCTCCCCAGAATCAATAGACACCCCCCTGCAAAAAAAAATATCCCCTGCAGCAACAATAGATCCCCCAGCAGCCAACCCTGCATCATACCATGTACAGTACTTATAGAGTTTTAGATTTAAAGGTCATAGTAAAATTGTTTTGCAGTGATGGTGTTGGGTATTTAGAAATTTTATGTAAACCCTAACCTTGTAAAACAACCCATTCAATTTAAAATAGAAATGAAAGGCAAAATATTTGTGTGCATATATATATATATACACATACACACACACACATACATACACACACGCGCGTACGCGCTCACTGTGCACTTTATTAGGTCCACCTGTTCAATTCCTTGGTAACACAAATTACTTATCAGCCAATCACAGGGCAGCAACTCAATGCATTTAGGCATCTAGACGTGGTGAAGACAACTTGAAGTTCAAACTGAGCATTGGAATGGGGAAGAAAAGGGATTTACAGTTGCAAGAAAAAGTATGTGAACCCCTTGGGATTACGTGGAGTTTTGCATGAATTGGGCATAAAATGTGCTGTGAACGTCATCTAAGTCACAACAATAGAAGAACACAGTCTGCTGAACATAATACTACACAAACATTAGATGTTGCCATGGTTTAATTGCACATAACATGTAAACATTCACAGTGCAGGGAGGAAAAAGTATGTGAGGCCCTAGCTTAATGACTTCTCCCAGAGCTAATTGGAGCCAGGAGTGAGCCAACCTTGACTCCAATCAGTGTGATGATATTGGATGTGTTGCTGACAGCTGTCCTGCCCTTAAAAAAACACACACCTGTTTTGGGTTTACTGGTTTCAAGAAGCACTGTCTGATGTGAACCATGCCTTGCAGAAAAGAGCTCTCAGAAGACCTACGATCAAGAATTGTTGACTTGCATGAAGCTGGAAAGGGTTACAAAAGTATCTCCAAAAGCCTTGATGTTCATGTGTCCACGGTAAGACAGACTGTCTACAAATGGAGAAAGTTTAGCACTGTTGCTACTCTCCCTAGGCGCGGTCGTCCTGTAAAAATGACTGCAAGAGCACAGCGCAGAATGCTGCATGAGGTAAAGAAGAATCCCAGAGTGTCAGCTAAAGACCTACAGAAATCTCTGGCACATGCTAACATTTTTGTTGACACATCTACAATAAGGAAAACATTAAACAAGAACGGAGTACATGGGAGGACACCACAGAGGAAGCCATTGCTGTCCAAAAAGAATATTGCAGCACGTTTGAAGTTTGCAAAAGAGCACCTGGATGTTCCACAGCACTACTGGCAAAATATACTGTGGACAGATGAAACCAAGATTGAGTTGTTTGGGAAGAACACACAACACTATGTGTGGAGAAAAAAAGGCACAGCACACCAACATCAAAACCTCATCCCCACTGTGAAACATGGCGGAGGGAGCATCATGGTTTGGGGCTGCTTTGCTGCCTCGGGGCCTGGATGGATTGTTGTCATTGATGGGAAAATGAATTCCAGAGTTTATCAAGACATTTTGCAGGAAAACGTACGACCATCTGTCTGCCAACTGAAGCTCCGCAGAGGATGGGTGATGCAACAGGACAATGACCCAAAGCATACAAGTAATTCAACAAAACAATGGCTGCAACAGCACAGAATACGCCTTCTGGAGTGGCCCAGTCAGAGTCCTGACCTCAACCCGATTGAAATGCTGTGGCATGACCTTAAGAGAGCGATTCACACCAGACATCCCAAGAATATTGCTACACTGAAACAGTTTTGTGAAGAGGAGTGGTCCAAAATGACTCCAGATCGTTGTGCAGGTCTGATCTGCAACTACAGGAAACGTTTGGTTGAGGTTATTGCTGCCAAAGGAGGGTCAACCAGTTATTAAGTCCAAAGGTTCACATACTTTTTCCTCCCTGCACTGTGAATGTTTACATGTTATGTGCAATTAAACCATGGCAACATCTAATGTTTGTGTAGTATTATGTTCAGCAGACTGTGTTCTTCTATTGTTGTGACTTAGATGACGTTCAGAGCACATTTTATGCCCAATTCATGCAAAACTCCACGTAATCCCAAGGGGTTCACATACTTTTTCTTGCAACTGTAAGTGTCTTTGAACGTGGCATAGTTGTTGGTGGCAGACGAGCTGGTCTGAGTATTTCAAAAACTGCTGATCTGAGGAAATATCCAGTGAGCAGTTCTGTGGAGGAAAATGCCTTGCTGATGTCAGAGGAGAATGGGCAGACATTCAGATGGTAGGGTCAGAATTTAGCACAAACAACATGAAAGCGTGGATCCATCCTACCTTGTATCAATGGTTCAGGCTGGTGGTGTCATTGAGTGGGGGAGATTTTCTTGGCACTAGCAAGGTGGACCTAATAAAGTGGCCGGAGAGTGTATACAGTATAAATAAACATTATAAACACCTTTTATTAAGTGATCACATTCCCTCTGTTCTCAGCTGCATTGAGAGGTTGGGGAGGAGAAACTGTAGTGCACTGATCTTCCCAGTGCATGGCTGAGTAGGCTGAATTCTGAGCACAGCTAGAAAACTGATCAATTTTCAATAGGAAAGCAGAGGGACCAGCAGGAACACCAGGGATTTCACTCAAAGGAAAGCCCATGGTACGGCAGGCGCATATCAGGAATATGAAATGTTGGCTTTACATTTCTTTAATATCTCGCTCACAACCATTCAAAATAAAAAGTACTATAAGATTTACATTTTTGAAACTGGTCTACATTTGCCAGTCAACTACAGGAATTATTACTATAGAACAACTTACTATTTTTATTCTTTTTATGGGTGAGCGTTCATTGTCTGATTGGAGAGGAAAGTCCAATCCTGCGAGTTCAACCACAGCAGCAAATTATTTTTGGTTCAACAACCTAAAAATGGAGGAAACCACAATTGAGTCTGTTTATTATGGCATTCAATCTTTCAGAGAAACAAGGACACAACAATTACCCGACAAGTACATTTATCATTCTTGTGCAGGCCATACGTGGGTCGAGTTCCGAACGAATTTCCGTGCATTTTGTAATGCGATGGCACCACCATTGATTTCAAAATTCAACCAACCAGGTCTTTATCCACTTCCAGTCTGGCCCAAGTACATAAACGGCCGGACGGGAGCACTGCAGGAGCGGGTTGCCGTTCATAAATGGCACCCATATCTTCTGCCGATGCCCGCTGTGTCCTCCGGCGGAACACCGATTGCTGTACAGGACCTCTGTGTGCAGTCTCTATCATGTGATCCCTGATTGGCCAATCAGTGATCACATAAAGAGCAGTAAGCAAGATGTCACTTCTGACATCATTGCTTACTACCTGTGAAATCTGTGAATGATCACAGAGGTCACATGGTACAGGGCTATTCACAACAGCCTTGTACCATGTGACAAGCTGTGACCAATCACAGCTCACACAGTAGTTCTCAATGGCTGCAGGAATACAGTCAGAGAAAAGGAGAAATTATTGCTTTTACAGTCTTTATGGGTGTAAAAACAATCAGTGTAAAAAAAAAATCATCACCCCCACAAGTAGTACAGTGTCACTATGGTGACCCTGTACTGCTAGGGTGACAGTATGTTAAAGAAAAAAAAAACAAATAATAATATAAAAAAAAATAAATGTAAAAAACAAAAATTTGGAAAAAATAATAATTTTTGGTTATAAACTAATGTGTTTTTTATTTTTTTGGTTTTTTTTTTAACTAAAAACATAGCTAAATACATTTTGGCCAAGATTTATGAAGAAAGATTTATTTGCAAAATTTTATTAGAAAAACACATTTTTTTACTTTTTCATTTATATAGCAAAAAAATAAAAATCCCAGCGGTGAATAAATACCAACAAAATAAAGTTTTATCTGTCTCAAAAAAATTCATATGGGTACAGTGTTGCATGACCGTGCAATTGTCATTCAAAGTGTGATAGCACTGAAAGCTGAAAATTGGCCTGGGCAGGAAGGGGGGGAAAATTTCCGGACAGGAAGGGGGTGAAAATATCCGGACAGGAAGGGGGTGAAAATATCCGGACAGGAAGGGGGTGAAAATATCCGGACAGGAAGTGGTTAATTTCACATGTTGCTACAGAAAAGAATTTTCATGGCCAAGAATGTTCTTTTCTTTCCAGGTCACAGCTCATTTCTTTTTTTATTCCATTTCTCGCACGATTCTCCCATCATTGATCAGAAATTTGTCCAATTTTCAAATTTCCAATCACTGAAATTTGACAGTTGCTCAAAAATCAGCCGTTGCTGTCGCTCACTAATGGTGCGAAATTAGAAGGAAAATTCTTTCAGAATTCGACCCGTGTGTGGCCGGCTTTGGACACATTTATTTTCTATTTTAATTGGCATCAGTTGTGTGAGATTGGCCACGTTGCCAGCTAATTCTCGCTGGATGACCAATGTCGTAAGATAAATATGTCAGTGACAGTCGGGATTTGTCACCTTACAAAAAAGAATAATTATGTTTACTTCCATAAACCAATCAGGTTCTAGCAAAAAATCCATTTTTTTACCCATTTACGTATTCAAAGTGAACACAGGTTCACCTTATTTGCAATACTTCATTTCATTTTACATGTGAACCACGCACCACATTCCTCTTCAAATCGCATGCGATTTCTGTGCTTGCAACGTGAGTCATACATTTTGTATGGCTCAAATTGAACCGCACCAAAATCGTGCAAGACCCTTTTTTTGTCCGCAGCAGAAATGGATGTGAACCTCCAAATGCAATCCACTTCTGCACATTGCACCACGTTTTGTGAACCAGTTTTGGGGTGTCGTTATCTTAACATGCAAACTGCTGCGGTTTGCATAAATGGGATGCAATTTTGATGCCGTGCGGGAATTGCACAGAAACCGAATTCTGCACCGCATCAGTGTGAACTGGGCCTCAAGCTACATTTTGGAAAATGACTATTCACTTTGCTAACCAAACAGTCTCTACTCCAAAAAAAAAAATATATATATATATAAACTCGAGCAGCTGTCAGTTTGCAAAGAGTCTCTGCTCCTCATATATATATATGTATATACATATATATTATTTTTTTTATTTTTTACTTTAATCTCATTTTTTTTTAAATAAATAAAAAAAAATTGTTCAGCATTCAAGCAGATGTCAGGAATAATCCCCATCATTTGTCCAAAATGTGTAATTCCTATCATCATTTCCATCTAGTGGTCAAAATGCTGTACTTTCATGAAATGCTACAGTCAGGAAAATATTTCATTATGGCCACTAGATGGAGCCGACTGTGATGGCTGTGCAATTTATTTATTTATTTCAAGTTTGTGTTTCTGTGTTGTTTAATTATTTTTTTCTTACTAACAATCAGATCCCTGTTTAGTTTTCAAAGAGAATAGTTTGAACTTGAATAAGAGAATATAAACCTGGTGTCATCAGCCAACTGATCTACTTTCCTGACATTTTTATAAGTCAGCCACTGCTACATACCAGCCCCCTTCTCATATGCAGCCATGTACATACAACAATAACCCCTCCCCCGCTGACATACCAATTGACAACCCCTCCCCACCCCAATTTGTAGCCATGTACATACGATAGCCCCTCCCCCGCTTATATACCAATTGACAACCCCTCCCCACCCCAATTTGTAGCCATGTACATACGATAGTCCCTCCCCCGCTTATATACCAATTGACAACCCCTCCCCTTCCCAATTTGTAGCCATGTACATACGATAGTCCCTCCCCTGCTTATATACCAATTGACAACCCCTCTCCACCCCAATTTGTAGCCATGTACATATGATAGTCCCTCCCCTGCTTATATACCAATTGACAACCCCACCCCAATTTGCAGCCATGTACATACAATAGCCCCCCCCCCCCCTTACATACCAATTGACAACCCTTCCCCACCCCAATTTGTAGCCATGTACATACAACAATAGGCCCCCCCTTACATACCAATAGACTACCCCCCTCCACCCCAATTTGCAGCCATGTACAAACAATAGCCCCCCCCACTTATAAACCAATTGACAACCCCCACCCCAATTTGCAGCCATGTACATACAATAGCTACTCCCTCTCATATGTAACATTTGATATCCCCCATATGCAGCCATTTAGATACAATATCCTCTCCACCTCATATATACCAGCTGAATGCCCCTAACCCCGTACGCTGCCATATACATACAACAGTAGCCCCTTGTTCTGATATATATCAGTTGCCACCCCCTCCCCATATACAGCAATGTACATACAGCAACAGCCCCTATATGTTCCAGGTGACACCCCCATATACAGCCGTGTATATTCTCCAGTTCCTCCCTTTGCCCATGAAAGTCATAAGGAATCCCCCCTTTAAACATCCATGTGTATGCACCCCCCTCATATGCAGCCCTGTATATACATCAGAATCCTTCCGCCCCATGTGCAGCCATTTATACACACATGGGCAGCCCCTGTCACCATCTGCGGAGATATACACACACACACATACTAATGTAGCCATGTATACAGACCAGACCCCATACACATCTACCCTCTGCTCCTCCTCATATACAGCCAGTGCCCCCACCTCGTAAGGTTTGCCTGGCCGTGCCTCGGCAGAGTAAGGTTGCTGATTGGTGGGGACAGGCCTGAGACCAGTGCAGTGGCCCGGGAAGTTCTCCAAAAAAGCAGACCAGCATTGATTAAGGTCAACTTATTAGAATGATAATGGGTCAGGGGGGCGCTGGGGAGGTACCATTCTGACGTACCTAGATTAGAAGGCTTCAGGGATGTCTTCCCATTCCCACCCCTCCCACCTCCATAACCATGACCATGCATGCCCAGGCTCGGGTAGGGTTGCCACCTCATCCCTTTAAACCCAAACACTTATTAATGACACCGGTTTTTGGGCTGACTAAGGTGGTAATTGAACTCACTTAGTGCCTGATCTGCATTAAATCAGCCTCAGAACCGGTGTCATTAATATGTGTTTGGGTTTAAAAGGATGAGGTGGCAACCC